>NC_136521.1:54792253-54794753 GCF_053919585.1 Euprymna scolopes | reverse complement strand
TTTTAAAAACACTATTTTGCCAATATCCTTGTAGGGTTTAACAACCCTGCCTATAACAATGCCTATAACACTGCCTATAACACTGCCTATAACAATGCCTATAACAATGCCTATAACACTGCCTATAACACTCTTCTTCACTTTCTCTGAAATCTCTCTAATGATCTGCTTTTCCTTGTGTAGCTTCACAATAACTTGTCTCACAGATTAATCAAGTTCTTGGCGGTTCGCCATGGTGCCGGCTGATGCAACGTTTCCAAATGCCTAAGTAAGACTTATTCTTTAGAGGAAATCAAAAAAAAAAAATTGAGTATAGCATACTGTTTAAATTGGTTTTCTAAATTGTGTCCCTTACTTTTGGACGCCCCTATTTTGAATATAAATAAATTATAATTCTTTTTCTATCCTTCGCAAATAACTCAAATTTTAGCAGTTTATTATGGATGATAACGACTTCCAGTTGTCAAAATTTCAGCTTTTCGCAGTGGTTATTTCTAACAAATATTAGGTTTTTTAAATATTGTCCCTTAGTTTTTGACGCTACTGTATATATATATATATATATATATATATATATATATATATATATATATATGATGAAAATAATGGAAATAGTATTCCGACAAAATAGAGGAATAAAAAGGAACAAACCGTATTATGGTGTTCATCAACGTTTCGTCTTTATTTCGAGACTTCCTCTGGATGAATGAGATTAAGAAACAAAAAATACCAGTACAAAATATTTGAAATAGAACTGCATCACACTGTGCACATGAAACATTTTCAAATATTTTGTACTGGTATTTTTTGTTTCTTAATCTCATTCATCCAGAGGAAGTCTCGAAATAAAGACGAAATGTTGATGAACACATAATACGGGTTGTTCCTTTTTATTTTTATCTCTCTCTCTCTCTCTCACTCTCTCTCTCTCTATATATATATATATACATACATATATATATACATATATATATATATATATATATATATATATATATGTGCGTGTGTGTGTGTGTCGTTTTTATAATATTTACACTTTATATAATCTAAACAGTGATCTACTTATGAACAGAACTTTAAAACACTTGGGAAAAGAGCTTTAATACAACAATAATTCATTAAGAGGATTTTTATCGAAACAATTTTACTGGCAATTGCTATTGTCAGAAAACTCACTGCACACACACACACATACACACACACACACACACACACACACACACACACACACACACATATCTATGGTCATTCACTGACAACCTTTAGCACAGCTCTTCGGGACTAGTGCTCGACCGAGCTGGGATCGAACCTAGACCCGTGATAATTTAACATGTTGACTACAACGGAGGTTTGCAAGAGATAACGAAATAAAGTTATATAAACATGTTTAACTGTTATATATATATATATATATATATATATATATATATATATATTAACTGTTATATATATATGTATGTATGTATATATATATGTGTGTTTATATATATGTAGTTGTGTATATATATGTGTATATATATATATATATGTATGTGTGTATATATATATGTATATATATGTATATGGATATATATATGTATATATGTATATATATGCATATATATATATGTATATATGTATATATTTGTATATATAAATATATATGTATATGTATATATATGCTTATATATGTATATATAAATATATATGTATATGTATATATATATGTGTATATATATGTATATACATGTATTTATATGTATATATATATATGTATATTTATATGTATATATATATGTACATATATATGTATGTATATATATGTATATATTTATGCATATATAGATAGGTATATATATATATATGTATATATATATTATGTATATATATATGCATATATATATGTATATATATGCATATATATATATATATATATATATATATATATATATATATATATATATATATATATATATACTAGCGGGACCTATGGAAATTCTGCAGAGGACTCGTTCATATGTAATATATTGACGTTGGCATTCCGTAGATGTTCAGTGTAAATGGAGACACTCTGATATTATTCTAGTTTTTTTTTAAATTAAAACTGCAGAGGTATTTATCTAAGCTAGCATAGACGCCTGGCAAAGCCCGGTCGTAAAATACGCTTAAATATGATATTTTAATTCTTGCAGATTTCGTATATATTGTTATAGAGCTAATGTTCGATCGATGTTTTATTTATTTTTACATAAGCAGTAATATGTTGCTACATAGTCACGAGCAATTTGCGGTTAGCTCTTTACTAGTAACTAGAGACCTCTTACGGCAATACAGCTTATATACAAAAGCAAAGTTTGCAATGATAATATCAGGTCTTCCTTGTCACAGCTAATTAATATCACGATGTTTCGTCAAATGCTGTTATTCTTATTGTTCACACTGTTTGACGGAACCTATATGTAAAGATTGTTGCAAAAATGTCCTAATAAACGACATCACTTATACTGTTATCAGTATTGTC
>NC_136521.1:54674753-54784753 GCF_053919585.1 Euprymna scolopes | reverse complement strand
TATTTGAAATAAGCACCATCAGAATCTACACATTTTTGTCAAAGCAAAGCATGTGTGTTTATGCAAGTAACGCAAAAATAGTGCGTTCGGGGAACAATAAAATCGCTGAATCGTTAATATATCTGAAGCATTTCTCACACAGAAAGTTGCCTAGATGCTTGGAAAAGAGGTGGGCGAGAAGTCTGGAGAGTATGGCGTTATGAGGCATTTATTCAACTTCTATAGAGTTGGACATTGTCGCCGGTTGTCGTAAAGAATCCACTTTTAATCGTAAGTTACAACCCATGAACGCAAGTTACAGTAAATAAATCGTTCTTGTTGCGTAGAAAAGAGAAAATGGCACTTCATAACGGCGTTTCTTTTTGTTGTCGTACAATTCGTGAGGCACCCATTCATCAAGTTTTTTTTTATTTTTTTGTCTTTCCAATCTCTATCAAGTGGTTGGAAATCGTCGTACACGTTACGTCTAATTCAGCAGAAAGTTCTCAAACAGTTGTGCGTGGATTGGCTTCGACTAAGGCTCTTAATTGATCGTTGTCAACATCCGATGGCCGACCATTAGGCTCATCATCTTCAAGACTTTCGTCGCCTTCACAAAATTTCTCATACAACCATTGCACTCAGCGTTCAGTAGTGGTTCATTCGTCGATATTGCGAGCTGTTTCAGCAGCTTTTCACTCTAGCTTGATTTCAAATTAAAAAAAAAATGTGTGAATCTGCTTTTTTACAATCTTGTATTTAACATTCTGTAAAAGAAGACATAATTGTTTTAAAACGAGTTTAATTTAAACGATTCGATGGAGCGAAAAACGCTTTTAAAATGATATATAAAATAAATGCATTATAACGAAAACGTACTTGAAAATACATCATTTGAAATCAAAATTCCGCAAGAAAATAATAAAAAGAATCGTTTCTGGCATCAGAACATCATCATATCTTATGAATCCGAAGATTATATTGCCGGCATTGGTTTCACCGATATTTTTCTTTTTTATTATTACACTTTCATCCTAAACAAGGCACAGTGCCACTTTGATGTAGGGGACTACTATCAGGGACATTAGTTGCAGGGATACTATGTAGGGAGTTGAGCAGCAAGATTTCTGTTCACATTAGACTTGAACTTCTGCATGTCAATAGAGTTGGGAACGTAGGAACCCGAAAGAGAATTCCAGAGTCTAGCAGTTCGGGGGAAGGAACTATTAGAGTAGAAAGCTTTCTTATATCTAGGGAACACTACTGTGTAGGGGTGTGACTTTGCTGCTTGTCGAGTTTGATGGGGGTATTTACGCCGAGGAGGTATAAGTGCTTGCAGTTCGTCGGAGCATCCACTATTAAAATACTTGTAAAACAGGCAGAGAGATGCAACATTTCGCTGGTGGGATATAGGTTTAAGCCTAGAGAACCGTTAAGAACCTATCAGGTTGGGCGACCCTCTTTTGAACAGTGTGAAGTAGCGAGAGACTAGTAACAGATTCACCTGCTCAAACGTGGCAACAACACTCCATATATGGGCGAATGGTAGCCTTATAGAGGTACAGAATACTTTCAGGCGTAAGTAAATTTCTAGCACGATAGAGAGAGCACACCTTCTTCGCAGCAGCCTTGGCAATGCTCTCGATGTGTCTGTTCCAACTCATGTTCCCTGTGAACGTTAAGCCGAGGAGTTTAAAAGAAGTAATTTCAGGTATTGTATCTTTAGCCATAGCCATTTTCTAGTCGTAATCGTTTCTAGAAAGACATCTAGTACTTACGGAAGCAATCAAGAGAAGGTTGCCAACATCCTAAATGAAAATGATTTTTGTGGAACGAATTGGATTCGAACTAGGGATACCCAGGTCGCCAGTCTGTGTCGTTAACCACTAGACCACTAATGCACAATTCATTTCTTATTAAATCTATTCTGATACCAATTCCGATGCCCTTACAGGTTCCAATATCCGAGTCCTATTAATCGGCCCAACACTGAAAAGATGCCCCCAGTCAATCTCAAGAGACAATGGATACCGCCTGTGAAGGTAGCTGCGCGTGTAATTGCGCAGCAAAGGCTGCGCAAGTCCAACCGTACCTGTTCTGAATCGGTACTGCTTGAATCCAGTGGCAAGAAGTGCTAGACGATTAAAAACAATGCCGAGATAAGCGGAGAGCACCTGGAATTCTAAAATGGTCACCTTGTTTTAGTATTGACCGAGCTCAACGTTGCTTAACTTCGGTGATCTAGCGGTAACCAGTGTGTCAACGTGGATTATGCCGTCCCAACACTAATACAAATATATTAAAAGAATTGCACTATGCAGTAAAGGCGGACGTATAATATAAGGAAATCAAATAAATATATGGCTAGACTAGCTCTATATCTAGATGGAAAGACGATATGTCTAATAGGGATATCTGACTTATTACTGTATTAAAGTTTCTCCGTTTTTCGCGCATCGGTCTAAAAAGCCGCCAGAACATTAAAATCAAGATAAATCGACTCTCTTTACTTGACAGGCAGACGGACGTCTAAAGACGGAGCCGAAAATTAAATACGGTAGATTGTCGTAGATAAGCAAATAGATATACAGGGACACATACACGTACATACACATATACATATACATACATACATACATACATACATACCCCCCACATATATATATATATATATATATATATATATATATATATATATATATATATATATATACATATCAATACACACACATGCACGCACACATATATACATATACATACAGACACATACACACATATATACATATATATATGTGTACACACATACATACACATATATATACACATACATACACACACATATATGCATACATAAACACACAGACACACACATATATACACATACATGCGTACACACATATATACATACGCACATAAACACATATAGATACGTACACACACATGTGTATATTAAAATGTCACACTTATGCACACATATATACATATGTACACATGCATATATATATATAAAATTCCATGCTAATGCACACAAACATATATATACATGAATAAACACACACACACATATATGCATATACATACATGCACATACATATATATATATACATACACACATAAACATACATGCATACGTACACCCACACACACACACACACACACACACACACACACATATATATTTAAATTCCACAGTAATGCACACATATATATGCTCACATATATATTTAAAATTCCACGCTAATGCACACACACAGATATATATATATATATATATATATATATATATATATATATATATATATATACCGAAAAAGGTTTAATGGGAGAGAGATGAGGTAGAGTGGGAGTCGAGGGCGTATTGAATGTAGGTGCTTTTCGTAACGATTTCTTGGTCGGCTGGTTTAGAGACAAAATCCGAGTTTAGATTCTCTTTACTCTTAATTGTTTTCGTCTTGTGTTTATATCGTGGATAATTACCTCCGTTCTAAGATGGACATGTGAACGTAGTTACAATAAAGAAACAAATAGATAAAAACTCTGAACAGAATACACATATACACACACGGTCATATCTACTTTTATATAAAAGGCACTTTGTGCGTGTGTGTGTGTGTGTGTGTGTGTGTGAGAGAGAGAGAGAGCACGTATGTGTGAGTGTGTGTGTATGCGCGTGTGTAAGTGTGTGTGTGTGTGCGCGCGGGCATGTGTGAGCATGTGTGTGAATATGTATGTGAGTATGTGTGTGTGAGTAGTGAGTGTGTGCGTGTGTGTGAGTGCGAGCGCGTGTGTGTGTTAGTGTGAGTGTGTCAGTGTATATGTTAGTGTATGTGTGCGGGCGTTTGTGAGTATGTGTGAGCGTGTGTGTGTGTGTGTGTGCAAGTGTGTTTGAGTGTGTGAGCCTATGTGTGTGAGTGTTTTAGTGAGTGTGTGTGTGTGTGAGTTTGTGTGTGTGTGAGTGTTTTAGTGAGTGTGTGTGTGAGTTTGTGTGTGTATGAGTGTATGTGTGTCTGTGTGTGTCTGTGTGTGTGTGTATGTGAGTTCTGCTGCATCGAATGTTTTTAAATCCCACACAAATGCACTTTATGTATCAGCATATCTAGATTATTCGTACAACTGTTCTCATCTGGAATGTCATTTTTGAAAAGGTGCAATAAGTATCCGACACAAAGCAAGCAATTAATTTATTTTTATTACACGAAAACAATAACAAACTACTATTCTAATGTATTTTTGTATGATAAATACAAATCTTGTATAAAGACATCATACGCAAAATACAGTAGACAAGCGTCAAGGGTGTGATTTCCATATAGAAACGTTGTTTTAATTTGAATAAAATAAAATACGCTTCAAGGGCACTTGAAAGCCAAATCACAACGTAATATTAGGAAAATAAACAAATATTTTACTTGTTTGAAATTTATAACATAACTATATTTCAGAGTTATACTCCATCCTCAGTATGTTGTTTGTTTCTTTTTTTTTCTTTTCTTCTTTCCTGCCATGTTGTAAAGTTAGAGAAAGAAAAGTGTGTTTGTTAAGAGCCACACGTTGTATCTCAGCTATTCTGCTATCTATTTACATAATTTTGTTGCAATAAAACAGGAAAATATGTATTTAATCAGAATATGTACACAAGTACGAATTTCTTTATTTTTTCCTGAAAAAGTGTCATATTTAATTTGGTATACGTTTATATATATATATATATATATATATATATATATATATATATATATATATATATATATATATACGGAAGAATTATTGATGACACCGCTTTATCAATATTTTTCCTTACACTTTGAAATACAATTGTAAAAATGTTGTTCAAAAAGTCCATTTCTGCAATTACATTACTCGATTAATTCTTACATTTTTATTATTCATAAAAACAAACTGAAACAATTCTTAATTCCTGATTAAATAGGATTACATTTTTTAAAAAACTTTTTTGTCCTTCGATACGCCCATAGTTTTACAATAAACTTGTTAGTACGCATCATATTATCTTTACTTTTTTTCCAAGTGACCCGAGATCTCATTTTTTTCAATTTCATTTTATTTCCAAGTTTATTAAAAAATTATTAAGCTGATGTGTACAAGGGAACTATGATAAAATTACATTTAGAATTTGCAGTCATGTTATTCCTTACGCGAAAACATTAAATAAACGAGGGTTAATTAAGTGATAATATCATTAGTTCGAGAAATTATTTTTTTTTTATTGTACGGAATTCATTAACAAAGGCTTTACTTGTAATGTTCTTGAACCCTATATATATATATATATATATATATATATATATATATATATATATATATATATATATATATGTATATATATATATATATATATATAATTATTTACTATAATAATTAAATACCTACGGACGCTAATGTTTCATCTTTTCGGGAATCTTCAGGTTCGAACCCGGCGACACAAGGCATCTTGGGGTTTATTAGCAAGGACCTTATCCATTCGGCTACCGTTATAACCGCGTGAAATAACGCTGAAATTTAAACATTTTATTTTTAAATGTTCTTTACGTCAGTCAGAGTGATCTAATCATTATATGATGATCTAGGTATAGGAACTAAATTGACCGACTTAATTCAACTGAAAGTGCTCAAACATACGAAACGAGTTTCTTAAAGGGGCTGACATAATTATTTACTATAATAATTAAATAGCTACAGACACTAGTGTTTCATCCTGTAATGTTCCTGAACCACACACACACACACACACACACACACACACACACACACACACACATACACACACACATATGTGTGTGTGTGTTTATATATATTATATATATAATATATATATATATATTATATATATTATATATATATATATATATATATATATATATATATATATATATATATATATATATATATATGTATATATGGTCCAGGAACATTACAAATAAACTTTTAAAGTTCGTGTTAAAGAATTCCACATAATAAAACAAAATAATTACATAACTTAATGATTATATAGCTTAATATCTCTCTCTCTCTCTCTCTCTCTCTCTCTCTCTCTCTATATATATATATATATATATATATATATATATATATATATATATATATATATATGTACAGGGTGACAAAAAAACGGGCCCCAACGCTAATTAAGCCCCGTTTCTTAGTGTTGGTTCCGAATGAAATGAAACTTTGGTCATAACTAGTTTATTATATTCAAAACATCACATCAAAACACTAGGGTCTTTGGCCTTCTTTTCTCCGTTCTACAGCATATGTTCTAGATATACTTTCTCTGTTTTTTGTTTATTTTTGGTCACCATGTATACACCAAAATAAAACTAGCAATTTAGTCGTGAGTAAGATATATATATATATATATATATATATATATATATATATATATATATATATATATATATATATATAAATTAACTTTCTTGAAGTTATATATTTGAATTTTACCGTCACTGGATTATTTGTCTTCCACCAGACTACCCATTCACGTGCAATCACTTTTTTCTTCACCATATTCCCTCTGCTTCACTTTTTTGTTATCAAGTAAGGTCTTTGACCTACTTGTTGTTTCATCAAATACTTTTGTATGCAAAATCCGATCCCGCATTTTGCTAATTCCTACCCTCTAATGAGAAGGAAAGTATTTCTTCGAAACTACGCGGATTAAGAACTATCCACTTATCTAGTGTTTCCTTTTCAGATTAAATATGTTTTTAACTCTTTTTCAAAGTGTTTTTTAACATGTTTTATTAACTGTTTGCTCGTATATATATATATATATATATATATATATATATATATATATATATATATATATATATCGTAATTTATAAAATATATATGGCGATTAAGCTACACTGAATATTCTGCGTTTCATCCACTATAGGATTCGTCAGACTTATGCGCGAATTCTGTGGTTGCTTCTTGTTTTTATATATGTTAAGGATTTATAGTTAGCCAATCAGCTTTCTAGTATCCACCGCGCCCCCTCCTATCAGCCAATGGGCATGCATTTTATCGAACAAAGGATCTGTTTTATAACTAAGTTAGTGATTTCAAGTAGACCTTTTCCTTCCTTTTTTATATATATAAATATACCTATGTGTACACACATACATGCACATATATATACATATATATATACATATATGTGTGATCGTTTAAGTATATTCATGTTTATTTATTTATTTGTTTGTTTTCCATTGTTATTGTTAGTTTTAAAGCTATTTTGTATCGCTATCCTAGAGTAAGTTTTATTTTGTGAACACAGTTGTTTGCTATTTCTCGTCTACAGTTTAATAGATTTTGAGGTTCTTTAAAGTACAGGATAGCAAATTTTTCATGGAGGCATAATTTACATGGGTCGTCTAAATGTTTGCACGTGGTAGCTTGTCTCATTATTTTCCATTCGACTACCGGCGAATGTCCGCTTTCTTTGAGTTCCCAGTATTTATTTGCTAGTGTTGCTTTGAGTTCCCAGTATTTATTTGCTAGTGTTGTTTTTAGTGAAGTAAATACTTAAAGTTTACGCATAAATCTATACTTTCGTATATTAAATTTATGTGAGTAAATGAAGTAGTTATATATATATATATATATATATATATATATATATCACATTATATTTTTAATTGTTAACATCTACGATACTTTTTTTCATAAAAACATCAAAAAATAAAACCATGCATTTTTAGTACTTAAAACTATAACCTTTGTAAAGGTGCTTTTGTTTACATAAAATAAAATATTGTCACGCAAATTTAAAGCAAAGTAATATGTTTATTATATTATGTGATCCGTAATGAATGAATACTGAATATTTCATTCAAATCAGTTGATTTCCTGAATGTTAGTGAACTTTTAAGTGAAAAGTGAAAGGGTTGTTCACAATGTTTATACATTTTGGCTATCGGCCGTTTATTTTGCACGTACCTAATATACACACACATATATCTGTATATATGTATATGTTTATATTTAATGTCAGCAAATCTATTAATCGATATTTCTTCAGCTCAATAGTTCTCTTTCTTTCTTACTTCTTCTCTCTTTCTCTACACACACACACACACACACACACATATCTACATATGCATAGCTTAGAACAGGTGTTCTCAACCGGGGTCCACATGAACCCTAGGGGTCCATGGAATATTTCTGGAGGTCCACAGGCAAAATATACCAAAATGGGGGTCTTCAACGATATTTTGGTGGTCCATGAAGAAAACCAACTCAGAATAGTTTTTATTATTAAAAATTTAATTTCTACTGTAATTTTGTATAGTTTTTTTTTTCAATCATTCAAGTTATTTTAACCATAATATTTCTATTTTCCAGGTTTACCCTATTAAATTAGTTTTCATTTAAAAATAAAGCTTAATTATATAATATTTCTTTGATTATTAAAACCTCAAAATTTATCTGAGTGAAAAATAGAAGATTGTCTTGTGACCAATAGTTATGAAAGGGTCCACCAAGATAAAAAGAAGGGAAAAGAGGTCCACGAGTAAAAGAAGGTTGAGAATCTCTGGGTTGGAATATACGCACATCAAATTTTTTTTTTCTGAAGGGTTCCGCCAGTGATGTTATTTGGCTTAGTTCATTGAGCAGTTTCACGTCTTTCACCATTATACCGTTTTCCCTAAGTCGACGGCGCCCTGAGCCTTAAATTATTGAATTTTTATGGACAGTTCTTTAGCCGGTTTGAATAGTTTTTAAAGTGATCAAAATTGAAAAAAAAACAAAAATCGTTATACATTTTGTACATTCATTTTGGTTTATTTTTAATCAGGTAATATCTGTGTCACGTTGGTAACGTCACCAGCTTTGACTTCTACAATTTTGCTTTCGGTTTCGATTCTAGCTGATGATACCTAAATACTTTTTTTTTTACTTTTGAAATCACGACTCTATAATAATACATACGAAATCTAGAAAAATTAAAATATCATATTTAAGCGTATTTTTCGACCGGGTAAAGCCGGGTGCCCTTCTCCCTGATATATATATATATATATATATTCAATAAGATAAAAAGCTATAGAAAACATCTAAATGACTACTTTAACCACAGTTCCTGATTTCAAAAAAAGAAAAATTAAAAGATTCATCTGCCTTACTTTTAATGCTAGGTTTATTTATGGTGTCTTAAATTCAATAAAGACCCTCCTAAATTTGCTGATGTGGAGACCTTGCTTACCAAAAAACTATATATAATTATTCTACATAACTTGATGTATACCACAATAA
The DNA here is from genome assembly GCF_053919585.1 of Euprymna scolopes. Taxonomy (NCBI): domain Eukaryota; kingdom Metazoa; phylum Mollusca; class Cephalopoda; order Sepiida; family Sepiolidae; genus Euprymna; species Euprymna scolopes. The sequence continues at coordinate 54,775,510 of NC_136521.1, read as the reverse complement.
AAAGCATTGTTTTCCGAAACGATCGTACAGATAATTGATTTTGTTGTTGTTCCTTCTTATGAAACTGATTTTTAATTTAATTAAAATTTTATTTTAAAATTTTAAATTATAAATCACATTACGTAATATATATATATATATATATATATATATTTACCAGTGGTGAAAAACCGGACTAGAGTGCTCAATGTGTAGTCAGAGCAGTATATAGGACATTTATTACTGTGAGTCCAGAATGAGTTTACATATTGTTTCAGCTAGAGAAAGATCCCCAAGGAGAGGAAATATCCAACTAGCATCGTCAGAATTCATAGAGTCCATCTATGAATTCTGACGATGCTAGTTGGATATTTCCTCTCTTTGAGGATCTTTCTCTAGCTGAAACAATATGTAAACTCATTCTGGACTCACAGTAATAAATTTCCTCTATATATATATATATATATATATATATATATATATATATATATATATATATATATATATATATATATACGTAATATGATATGAGACCAGTATATAAATGCCATTAAGTATATTTAGTTCATAGATCGAATCTGGCAAGTATCGCGTAAACCTGGGCGTGTTGGCAATTAAAGATGACTTCAATAGTGGATTAATTATATTAGACATAAGTTTCATTATATCTTAATTTTCATCTTCGTGCGAGGATATAAACGTGGTTCAGAACTGTCCTGTTTTACTCGATATACCTTGAATTTCAGAACTCGACTAAAAACGTTTTTTTTCTTTAATTCACAGAGATAACATTATCAGAATTATATTGACTCGCACCGTAAAGATAACCTCTTCAATAAATATTATTCAATTTTAAACATTCCGTATCTAAATAAGATTAATATAACTTAATTTTCATTACCTTGAACAGCGTTTTCTGAATGACTTGTCACGGTTTTAAGAACATCAAAGATATCATGTACTAGCTTCAATCGCAAATAGATTGTCGGGCTGTAACAGAGCCGCTGACTCTGGTTGTAGCAGCAGCAGCAACTAACATATGCAAATGACCAAGCCGGCTATGTGCTGTGAAGTCAAAAAAGAGACAAGAGGACGCAGTTAAATGGAAAAGTGGTGTTCAGAGAAGCAGGTGCTCGAGACGTGTTCGGAGGCGCAGAGGTGTTTAAAACAGATTCTCGAAAACGTAGTGTTCAGAGAAGCCCTTCTTCGAGAGACGTGGGTGACATCACAGCAGTGATGAGAAATCCCACGCGGCCGGAGAAGAAATGAGTTGTTTAAATATTAAAAAAAAAAAATACTTGTTAGAAATACTAAATATAAACGCTTTCGTTTAAAAAAGAAAGTGCTTTTTCTTCTCCTCCTCTCTTTCTTTGATATAACGACTACGTTATTACATAATAATGTAATGTCGGTCAGCTGTATTGGTGTATTTGGAAATTTTTTTATATAGAAGTCACCACTTATCAAGGTCCGGAGACACCTCGAGGATAAGGGTTAATGAATGTACAATAGTCAATTGGAAAATATCATAGTAATCGTTAGAAGTGTAAATTTGGTAAATTGGATTACTTAAGGGGAACGGCTCATCAAGAACTTGTTTACATTGGACTTGAAGACGACCAAATTGTAGTCAGCTGGAAAGCAGGGGAAGAGAAGAGAGTTTCACAGGTGTGTAGTGCTAAGAAAGAAGCGTTGTTCATGGAATCTACGTTTAGGTTTAGACACAGATAAAGATTGGGGGAAATTTTTGATGGTGGTTTAAATCAACTGAGATTGTTTTTTTTTTTTTTTTTTTTATAATTTTGAGTTGGAAACTAAACTCTAAATTGTGCTCCTGGATATGACCTTAAACTATATCCGATGGTGAAGCCCCAGCTTGTGGGCTTCGCGGAGTGTGGAGCCACCCTTTAATTGCCATTGCTCCCAGGTCCACTCTGACCCAGAGTGGTAGTACCTGTTAGGGTCCCAACTATGGGTTAACTAGAAACCGACTTAAAAAAAACAAAACAAATATGTTCTATTAAAACTTTTTTCTTCAAAATCACTGGATTCGGCATTAAATAATCTGAAAAAGGTTGATATGCCGTAAAACAAAAACAACCAACCAACGACAGTGTGCCACTGAATATTATAACATACATTAGAATTTTTGCCCATTATAAACGGAAAAAGTTATAGCCCGTTGACTTAGAATATGTGTTTCCTGCGAAATTCATCGTTCAATATGGTTAAATTTGCGCTTATTTTTGCATTAAATGCTAATCACTATTCATATATATTAATCCTTTACTGTATATTAAACAGATATTATAATACTTTATTTGCTGCTCATTATAACAAGGTTCCATGAAAAATTTCAATCAGGTTGACCCAGTAGTTTCCGAGAACACTTCTAGAATAAATGTGGTATTATGGTTAACAACCTCTATTAATCCCTTACTGTGCATCGAACAAATACCATAATACTTATTTCGCTGCACTTTATCAAAACAACATTCTATACAAAATTTTAGTCAGATCGGGTCAGTAGTTCCCGAGAAAATGTGGTATATTATTTTTTTTTATTATTATTGGAGTCCTTCTGAGATGAGTAATTTGGATATTTATTTATTTATTTATTTGCGGACTGTTATCCTCATCTTCATAGTTGATGTTGTTTGACGACGTTTCGACCAACTATTCCCCTGTCCTTCGTCAGGTGGTTTACCGCGACGGGATAAGAATGTTGAATCTCTTAACTGTATTCTCAGTGATTACTTACTGCCGTCCATAGTTGTTGACGTCTCACCACATTTTGATCAACTAATCCTCTGACTGGCTTTGAGTAGGATCGAAACCGCTATCTTCAGATAATGCTCACCTGGAATCGTAGAGATTCAACGCGTCTATTCGTGGCGCCATGGGGCCCGCGTATAATCTGTTGGCTTACGTCGTCAGCCGGGCGTTGCCTAGTGAAACTCACAGAAAAAAAAAATGGGATTTTAAATGCAGTAGTACCCAGATGGAAATCGAAGTTAACCTCCGTGTTTTGCTCCCCTACCTGAGGCTCAGAGATTTGTCTGTAACTCTAAATCCGAGTGTGCAAATAGAGAAGTTGACATTTGATTTTCAATACATTATAAGCTGTATAAAAATCCTTTCTTGTTTCCCATTTCATGTGAACGCATATACCATGCTCTAGATAAAGTAGACGAAACTAAAGCTGTAGCTCTTAATATATACCAAAACCTTTGCACGAAAAAGAAAGCATCTAGCGACCTGAATAGTGAAGAGAGAGAGAGAGAGAGAGAGAGAGAGAGAGAGAGAGAGAGAGAGAGAGAGAGAGAGTTTTACGGCTTGTCGAGTAAATCAAACCGGCGTACGAGACGACTGGAAAACACAGCTCCCCTGTTCGTTTTCAGTTTCTCGACTGTTAACTATATAGCTTGATTGCCCAACTAACTCCAAAAAAGAAAAGTTTTTTTGGTTCTTAAATGTTTTCAGTTGATCAAAACGATTCTTCGTCCTTCTATCTTTTTCGAGTTTCTATTTTATACAACCTTTCAATGGCGTCTAATTCGTAAACTTGATTATGGAAATCAGATTAAGTTCATCTCCTTTGCATTTATTCTTTTATTGTATTTTATTATTCGACTGTCTGGTCTAGGATATTAAACAAGAAAAAAGAAAAAAAAAAAAAGAAAAAAAAAGAGAAAGTTTTAAAAAATACTACTACTGCCTGGATTTGAACACGGGGAAACTACGCCCCGAGCTATCTCGTTCGTGCTTACTTTCAGAATGTCAGTCTACACCAGTAAACGATCTATTTTGGTTGCGCTACAGAGATAATCAATTTTTAATGAAAAATTCTAAAAGGGACATTCTGCCAATGGGCAAGTTCTTCAGTTAGTTTTTTTTATATAGATTGAATACATGTGTGCATGTAGGACACACACGCACATACACACACGTATATATATATATATATATATATATATATATATATATATATGTATATATATATATATGGAGGTGGTGTTTGATCAACACTGCTGGGCAGCCATGATTTAATATACTGTTTTGTTTTGAAATCCCTGAAACAGTGTTTCATAGTAAACAACTGATGATCCCTTTCAGAACATTGGCACTATTGTTTGTACATGTCAGTAAAACTATTCAGCGATACGGAAGATTAATTGACTTTACTGACAAAATAATGTTCAAACAAAGGACAATTTTTTTCTTCATAGTTTTAAAGGTTTTAAATAAACTATGAATACTATATATAATATATATAATATATATAATATATATATAATATATATAATATACATACTATATATATATATATATATATGAAAAGAGATAGAGAGAGATACAGATGAGGAGAGAAGTGACAGGTAAGATTAGATTTCTGTATAATCTATCTCTTTGTCTGTCTGTTTGTCTGTCTGTCTGTCTGTCTCGCTCTCTCTGACAAACATCCATTACAAGGGTTGTTCTCTTTGCACCCTATACCGCCAATATCTGTAATAGAGAGCCGAAACTTTCAGGTCATTAGTGCACAAGTTCAGTCATCTTAACAATCCAATTTACAATCCCTCGTGAGGAACAAACAAAAAATAGGACTGTTCGAGCGTCCCTTGTATATATATATATATATATATATATATATATATATATATATATATATATATATATATGAGTTATAGATGATATATATAAAGATGAGTTAAGGGCATAGATTCACTGATTAATATAATAATTAAGTGATTGATTTTGCGCTATGAAACAAATACTGTCAAGAATTGTATAAGTCAACTGAATTAAGGAATAAATTATAAGATGGTCAACATAATGAATTTTGGAATATAACTTTTTGTCATTTATTCTCTCTCTCTCTCTCTATATATATATATATATATATATATATATATATAATAACTGTATTTAAAAATATTTTTTGTGTTTTTATGTGTATGTGTGAGTGGGTGTATATTCTTGTGTGTTTGTGTGTATATGTTTGACTGTGTGTATATGCGTGTCTTTATGCGTGTGTGTTTGTGTGATTCTATATGCGTGTGTAAGTGTGTGCGCGTATATATATACACGTAAAGTACGTGTACCCATATTTATTTTTCAATTCCGTGTATTTATTATTTTTTGTGTATGAGATTTGGATAACGTGTCTTTATTTCTTTCCCAAATATCACCTAAGGCGACATCAAAATACGCAAACACGGCGTCAATTTGTTTTCCAGATTTTGTTTAAGGCAAAATATGACGCCATTCGATTTCGACGACAACAAAACTATGCCGCACGAATATATCTAGGGATTCGATTTTTTTAAATATATTTATTTCATTTTACCCCGAGAAACAATTTTTAACGTAAGATTCAAATCAAATACAAAGAAAACTGAAATTATGCATCTACATTACCATATTTGTGTGTATACGACAAATACGAAATAATACGAAAATTAAAGGTCGTATTTAAATGATACGAAATTGAAGGTCGAATTGTAATAATACGAACAATAATTGTCGAATTGAAATAATACAAAAATAAGGGTCGAGTTGAAATTATACTAAAATAAAGGATCGAATATAAATAATACGAAAATTAAGGGTCAAATTGAAATAATGCGAAAATAAGGGTCAAATTGAAATAAGAAGAAAAATAAAGGGTCGAATTGAAATAATGCAAAAATAAGAGTAAAACTGAAATAATGCGAAAATTAAGGGTTCAATTGAAATACTATGAAAATTAAGGGTTCAATTGAAATAATATGAAAATTAAGGGTCGGAATTAAATATCACTTAAATAAAGGGTCGAATAAATAATACGAAAATGAGGGTTGAATAAAAATAATACGAAAATTAAAGGTCGAATTAAAATAATACGAAAATTAAGGGTCGAATTAAAATAATACGAAAATTAAAGGTCGAATTAAAATAATACGAAAATTAAAGGTCGAATTAAAATAATACGAAAATTAAGGGTTGAATTGAAATAATACGAAAATTAAAGGTCGAATCAAAATAATACGAAAATTAAGGGTCGAATTAAAATAATACGAAAATTAAAGGTCGAATCAAAATAATACGAAAATTAAGGGTTGAATTGAAATAATACGAAAATTAAAGGTCGAATTAAAATAATACGAAAATTAAGGGTTGAATTGAAATAATACGAAAATTAAAGGTCGAATTAAAATAATACGAAAATTAAAGGTCGAATTAAAATAATACGAAAATTAAGGGTTGAATTGAAATAATACCAAAATAAAGTGTTATTGAAAACTCGTAGCGTTTGCGAGTATCGGAATCGAAATAAAACAAACTTTTGCTTATTTTCGATACCAAAAAATAATTTTTATAATTGTTTTCTTTTTGTTTATTTTTAACTTAATTTTCGAAAAATAAAATAAGCACCAGTAAAATTAAAAAAAAAATATGATCCCATTAAATATATCGATTTCATTTAAAACGCCATTCTTTTGTTCAATCGGATTTTAAATAAATTTTTTTACACACACACACACACACACACACACACACACACACACACACACACACACACACACACACACACACACATATATATATATATATATATATATATATATATATATTCTACATTTTCACCCTAAACAAGGCAAATTGCCACTTAGGAGTAGGGAGCTACTATCAGGGGCAACAACTACCGGGTTGCTATGTAGGGATTTGGGCAGCAAGATGTCGGTTCACGTTATACTTGAACTTCTGCACGTTAGTACTGTTGGGGAAGCAGGGACCCGGAATGGAATTCCAAAGTCTGGCGGTTCTGGGGAAGAAACTATTGGAGTAGAAAGATCCAAATAAATTAATCACTTTTGGTTGGGAATATTCGTCATACAAAAACGTGTCATCCAAAAACCCGGTTACCATTAAGATATTGAAATTGAATTTGATAGAAACTTTAATCCTCTGTCAAAAACGCGCCATTCTGTTGTAATGATTAGGATTAGAACAACGGCATATTCTTTTCATTTTTTTTTTTTTTTACTCTCGATTGTGTAACCGTTGATATCTTATATGCTTTCATATGGAGTAATATGATTCTCGGTAGATTAACTGTGTCTAACTGTGTCGGATATATACTCAAGAGTCAAAACAATAATAAGAATATGCTGTTGTCATAGCCCTAGTATTGATACATGGAAGTTACGCACGTGTTACAATAGACAACAGAACAAAATAGCGATAAAGAATAAATATAAAACAAATAAATATAACCAAAGGCAAGATAACTTACTTTTCTACTTATCTCGATAAGTTCTTGTAGTTTTTTTTTTACTTATTTTAAAGTGTTTATTAAGGTTTACACTTTAAAATAAGTTAAAACGTCAAGAACTTATTATCATTGTTTATTTAGTTCGAGCGGGTAGCGGGACAACACAGGCAAAGTAAGGCGTCCCTCTCCTCTGCTAGTCTGTGAAGAACCTTGGGCATGGCCTAGACTCCCCCACCCCCACCGATCTTGGTAATGTGAGATCATGGAAAGCAGGTGACTGATGTAATACGGAAACAAACAGAAATAATTCTGTTCATGGTTTTGTATTTCGTTGTGTTGAGCAGAAGATACCTCTGGATACAATGGTAAGAACAATCGCCTAGTATGGACACTGCTCGGACAGAAAGAAACTGCAATCTACAGTCTGTACAACTGAATAGAAGGCTATGGCAATACATCAAACTCTTTATTCAAGACACAGCGTGAATATGAGTTCTGAATCAGAACATCTCGCTCGGTAGGGATGAGCAACAATGAATTCATGAATACCGCGAGGAAGAAAGATGGATGGAGAGCCATAGCCGTAAATGCTTGTACCAGGTAGGACACCTTTTGGGTGAATTAATTAAGTTAGAAACGTAAGTAGTTATGAGTGCTTAATTTAAAACGAAAATAAAGATGGCGACATGAGGCTGCCACCTTTGGAACCCCGAGAATCACCTAAAACTCTAAAGTATAACGTATTACCAGTAGGAATCCTCTGAATAAATGGCGCAGTTATATTTATTTGGTACATCATTTCGCAAAACCCCTTAAAACCACAAATAATACATTCAATTTGTTCGATCATTATCGTAGCGTTTCACTTCATCTCGTTATACATCCGTTGTATTATCAGGTGTATGTAACGAGCGTATATGCGTGCGTCCACGCACGTCTAGTCTATAAAGATATACGTTGCATGAAACAGATGCTCGTGTATTGTCTAGTGGTTAGAAGTGTTCGTTTTAAATATATGTTGTATGAAATCGATGCTCGTGTATTGTCTAGTGGTTAGAAATGTCCGTTGTGGGTGTGTGCGTCTTTACACATATTCAAACAAAGTTCACGTAACATGGACAAGGTAACAGTCATTAGTTCGGGACGGGTTCAATGAACATGACACATGAGCACACAATGGCCGTTTGATAACGGGCTACTAACCTTAGGTTGTGGCTCTCTTCGTCTGTTGGAAGAGCACATTTCATTGTGAAGCAGTAACAACAGGACTTCTTTTTGTTTTTCCTCGTTTATTTTCATTTTCACATTTAGGTGTTTCCTGTAAGGATTCACAACGCTTTCTTTCCCGTTTCTCCTTACATCATATCTTAGCTCAATCGAATGCTGCTATGGCTGACAAAGTGAACTTCCTCCCGTGGACGGATCCCCCGTTCTGTCTTTTTACTTGTATCTCTAGTCTATATATAAAAACCTAGTCTTCCTTTGTTACCAGGTCAATTCCATTGTTTATTGTAGTGAATTTCTAAATCTATTCTATTACATAAATATATTATTGTTTATGAATCTAAGTTATCATTTCTTCCATTAGATTTTTAACATAAGTATTTTAGCTAAACATTCCTTTTTTTCAAAACATTCTATCTGCATATCTTTTGACATTACGGTTAAAAATCAATGAGAATAATAGTTCAGACCTTTGGCATTGTCTGCCACAACATAACACAGATACTACGCTGTGATCATAGCCAAAAGGTCCAACATAGCATCTGTAAAATATCGTTAAAAAAACAGGAGGAATTCCGATATTGCAGAAAGTGTATTTATCCAACTCTTAAGTCATGTTTACAATTATATAGAGATCTGTAAGAAATTACCAAAAAAATGGCTAAGGATTTTTCGTGCATTTGCTTTAGGACAGTTTTACAATATTTACAGTTATTTTAAAAAACTGTTGTAGTTTTACAATATTTACAGTTATTTTAAAAAAACTGTTGTAGTTCCGTAAGGCGCTGTAAGAAGTACACAACTCGGTGTTTAGTGGGCACAGCATGCATTTAAAACAAAAGAAAAATAACAAACGATGAATACGAATGAAAAGGAAAACCAAAAATAAATAAAGGTTAATCAACGTTTTGTCCCTATTTCAAGGGACATAATCACTGTGAAGCAATAACAACGCAATTTCTTTTTGTTTTTCCTCGTTTATTTTCATTTTCAGTTGGATGTTTCCCCCGGGGATTTACAACGCTTTCTCTCCCTTTAGTCCTTACGTCGTCTTTTAGTTAGCTCAGTCGAATGCTCCTACGACTAACAAAGAGCCTCCTCTCATGACCAGCTGCCTCGTTCTGAATCGTACTTGTATCTCTAGTCTATATATAAATTCCTCGAGGAAGAAGGATGGATGCAGAGCCATGGCCGTAAATACTTGTACCAGGCAGGACACCTGAATTAAATTCCTAAATATATTTTATTACATAAATATCTCTGTAATATGTTATTCACAAACATTCCTAAATCTAAGCTAAAATTTCTCCTTTAGATTTTTAATATATTTTTTAGTAAAACATTCCTTTTTTAAAAACATTCTCTCTTCATATCTTTTTCGACATAACAGTTTAAGAACAATAATAATAATTACTCAGGCATTTGACATTACCCTCCACAACATATTACAGAAACTACTCTGTGGTCATAGCCAAAAGGCCCAACATAGCACATTGTTGGATAGTGTCCGGGCCACCCAAGAGGTCTGCGTTGGAAAATGCTACGCTCGGGAGACAATCCGTGAGAATGTGTGCGAACGTCTGCACGCAGGGACACCGAGTGTTCTGTATAGCATAAGCAATGCGGAACAATGTCAGATAAAGATAACCTTACTAACTTAGGAAAAATTGGCTGTTTGAAATTTAATTTTAGTTGAAACAAATGTTTATATAAATATAAACTAGAAAGAGAATGTTTATAGAAATAGTATAAACAAAATGGGTTTTAGAACGATTTAAATTAATAACAATAATTAAAAAAAATAGGCCTGACCTCTAGCAGTCTGACGTAGCATAATGTAGAGGTCACATAACATGACCTGTATCTTAGAATGAGACGTAAAGATTTCGATAAAAAATGTTCGGTAAAGTTCGTTACCGTTCTCCAGTCTCGGAATAATTCAGTCAAAATCGGAATTGATGACAAAAGTCCAGATGGATATTATGTTGATGGATATTATGTTGATGGGTATCATGTTGATGAATTTTATGTAGATGAATTTTATGTAGATGAATTTTATGTTGATGAATTTTATGTTGATGAATATTATGTAGATGAATTTTATGTAGATGAATTTTATGTACATGGATATTATGTAGATGAATTTTATGTAGATGAATTTTATGTAGATGAATTTTATGTTGATGAATTTTATGTTGATGAATTTTATGTACATGGATATTATGTAGATCAATTTTATGTAGATGAATTTTATGTACATGGATATTATGTAGATGAATTTTATGTAGATGAATTTTATGTAGATGAATTTTATGTTGATGAATTTTATGTTGATGAATTTTATTTTGATGAATTTTATGTTGATGAATATTATGTAGATGAATTTTATGTAGATGAATTTTATGTACATGGATATTATGTAGATGAATTTTATGTAGATGAATTTTATGTACATGGATATTATGTAGATGGATATCATGTACTTGTACAGTTTAATCAAAACATTAAAAAAATGAAAATATCGAAAAATGGTTATATTGTACTTATACGTTTTGGATTGAAGATCTTAAAGAAAACATTCACTTAATTTGATCGATTAGTTTTTTTTTTTTTTTTTTTTTTTTACAGCGGAGAAACACGTTTTTATGACAGCACATTGATGTCCGCCATCGTTGAATTTTTTTAACACGCCACGAAGAGATTACTTGAATTAAATCGTCAACACTCACTTCTCACCTTTAATACTAGCTTTTCTTCCTAAAAATCGAACCTTTTGCTCGGCATCATGAAAAAATGTTTTTCCGCTGTAAAAAAAGAAACTGCTTGAGGAAATTAAGTGAACTTTTTTTCGGAGAATTTCGTTCCATAACGAATATGTACAATATAGCCTTGTTTTCGATATTTTCATTTTTTTAATGTCTTGATTAAACTGTAAAAGTACCGAATATTCTGTAGATGAATATTACGTAGATATATTATGTAGATGAATATTATATCGATATATAATGTAGATGCATATTATGTAGATGATTATTATGTAGATGAATATTATGTAGATGAATATTATGTAGATGAATATTATGTAGATGAAGATAGATAGGTAGAATTCTTACAGAAATGTTTGTTTGTTTAAACTTAAACGCGCAATCTATCCCCTGAACTAAAAATTAAAAAAGTGAACGGATTTGCGTACATCTTACCCAGCTGGAGCTCACTTTCTTTTACTGCAAACTATGGACTCTGCTTTGCGTGTCAACAGAAGGGGTAGTCGGATAACCCGGTGCCCACGCAAAACATCACGTCCCTCCGTCAAATTCTTATTCTTTCTTCTTAACCATCTACCCACTTCGCCTGCGGCACACGCCAACCCCAATTTCGTTAACATTTGAGGCCTCATTAAGAACCCCCGACTTCACAGACAGGTTAGAACTGATGTTGCCCGTGGCTAGGGTAAAGTGCAGTGAGTCAAACTCTCTAATTCTCTAATCGGACGTCTTCAGCTCCTTTATAATTAAAAAAAAAAATGATTAAGTTGGTCATATTGAAATATTATTTCTGACAGCTAGAATGAAAAAATGACACAAAAGGCTATATATATATATATATATATATATATATATATATATATATATATATCTTCTATAATATAAAGCTGAACGTCTCTGTGTGCACGAATAGGCTCCTATATGGTTGACTATTATAGAAAACTGATCGCATATAATGATAAAAGATGTATCAAGACAGGAATGAGTACATTTGATCTGGCATAATTATGATTCATTAAAATTGTAGGGTCTACGCGCCTGGTCCACAAAGTATGGAAATAAACAAGGCCGATAGCCATTAGTCGCGTGCTCTCGTGTAATGAATGAATGCGTGAGTGTAGAATTGACATGAAATTCTTAAAGATAAACTAAAATGACCGAAAAATGGGCTGAAATGACTTAAATAAATAAAAGGTAAATGACTTAGAATGATTTTAATGAACTTAAGGATGAATTGAATGACCTTAAGAATGACTAGAATGCTTAAAAAATAACTGGGATCCTCCAAAAACAACTTGAATAATCTGGAGAATGACTTGAATGGCTTTGAGACTGACTGGTTATAAAGTGGGTGATCATTTTACATTAAATTAATACAGAAAAATGATCACCAACTTTATATCACAAAGTTACAAACATAAGTACAGCATGTAGTAAGAACAGATACTACACTTTGATCTTGACCAAAAAGCCAAGAAAAGGGTATTTGCTCCCCAACCGAGCAAATTAGGCACAAGGCCGATTTTTAATGCGAGGAGTGAAGGGGAAATGGGGACCAACTCCCCGGGGAGTAGGGGAGCTGGATAGTGACAATTGGTATGAAGGGTTGCCCCTACATTGACCAAGGTCTTATCTGTGGGGTCGAACCACATATGGTCTTTGCTTGCAGTAGGTAATTATTTGCTCCCTCACCGAGCAAATTAGGCACAAGGCCAATTTTTAATGTGAGGAGTGAAGGGAGGGGGGAGGGGAAAAGGGGACCAGCTCCCGAGAGGTGGGAAATGGGAGCTGGTTAAAGGTCAGGTATGTGGGGTTGCCCCCACATCTGGTCTTTGCTTGCAGTATCTGTTCCGGCAGATACTACACTTTGAGATATTAAATCTTTTATTCATGTTAAAAAATACAGTCAAAATCAACGATGAACAAAAAACTTAGGCACATGGCCAACTCAAAAGGTGGGATTTTGGGGGTCGTTGGTCATCCTTGTCACTCCAGAACTAAACAAAGTCAAAAGTTTCTCCCAGCTAGTATCTTCTTTCACCATAATACCGCATTCACCCTTTCATATTTGAGGACGTCCTACTTATCTTGACCAAAAGGGCAAGGAAAGCTTAAATGGTAAGAACAGCATCTATTAATAACAGACCTTTGACCTTAACTAAAAAGGCCAAGCACAAAAGTGTTATGGACAGACCGACCGACAGACCGAGCGGCCGACCGACGGAGTAACTTATAGAGTCGCTTGCACGCGACTAAAAATTTAAAAATTAAAAAAAAAAAAAGTTCACAAGTGTTTTTGATATAGATGTACATAATAATACTTTGATAAGTATGTTTTAACTTAAATAGTGATAGTATAATAAAATTGTGGGGACTGCGTTCGCGCCTGGCCTCCATAGAATGGAAATAGGCACAAACTTTAATAAAGAGTTTTCATATCTATCTGCGTAAGTATACTTTGATAATTATGTTTCAGTTTGAAGAAATATAGTATAATAAATCATGGGGTTTATCTATTTTATTTTTACTTTCATCATATTTAGCTTTGGTTTTGATACCCCCAAATTCGAAGCTATATCTTTACAACCCTTCCTGTTCATAACCTATCATGCTTTCATAAATTAGAGTCGATTTTCTGTAGGCTGTTTTTGAACCCAGTCAACGACGGCTACTTTTGCTAGTATATATATGATTGTTGAGCTGGATTAAATCCGACGATATGAAATAGAATGGAGGTGGAAAGACATGAATACTCAACGTTTCGCCCGATTTATGCGGGCTTTTTCAAGAGGGATGGTCACCATTCTATTATATATATATATATATATATATATATATGTGTGTGTGTGTGTGTGTATGTGTATCTATGTGTGTGTATATAAGAAAATATGCTTATTCAATTATATTTCACCTTTATATATAGCAATCATTCTATTTCTGAAGCTCGATATTTGTTTAATATAACAACAGAGCATATACAAATAAATAACAAAAATCTATGTTCCAATTCCAAGATGTTGTTCATCTTACCATTTATTTATTTCGGCATGTTCAAATATTCCGTTCTTAACAGCACCTGTTTCGTAGCGCCAAAACATTCATATAATTATTATGTGAATTTTTAAAATATTTTTCCACCCTGATTAATCTACCATGTTGTATTTAGTCAGGAAGCATGTCAGCAGAACAGTGTTCACATGCAGGCAGTTCTGGGAAAATTAGCTTTGTTCATGGAATCTGCGTTTACATTTAGGCATAGATAGGTAGCAAGGAAAATCATTTATAGTGGTTGCAGCACTGAATAATGGCATTTATCCGTTGCACCACGGGTCCTTGTGGAAGTAAGCTTTATGGAAACAAACGTTAATTAAATCACCCGTATTATAGAAATATAATATAAATAGAAATAGAAAAAAAAACCCCGGAAATATTACGCTGTTTTTTTATTTTTATTTTGGTTTTGGTTTTTCCGATTTTTTTAACATCGTTTCAGGGTTATTACTTACTCCCCCCCCATACACACACCTACAAACACCCAGGCAACGCCGGGTACCCCCGCTAGTATAAATATAAATAGAAAAAAACCCCGGAAATATAACAGAAAGATAATGGAAAGATACTTATATAGTAATTTAAACAAGAATGGTTGTTGCAAATAACACGATAAAGTCCAGTCTATTGATTAAAACCCGCCCCGCTACGCCTACTATATTTTGCACAGTGCCCGTTAAGTTCCATTTCGGCATAAGATTCGCAACGATTTTATTGTGAAGATGCTACGCGTTTCGCTGAGACCGACATTCCTCCTGGCCGCGATGTTAGCGTGACATAACCCGATTTGCCAGACAAAAATCGATTTCTGATTGAAACAGAAACCCACTTTGCGTTTTTGATGAAAATCGATAATCTTTCAACGTGAATCAGCTGACGACGCACTTTGCAGGTAACACTCGTTACGTTCGCCTCTCTTTTCGTCGGAAAAGACACAAACTGAATTATAAAGCTCGACATTTAAACGCAACATACACACGTATGTATGTATGTATGTATATATATATGTATATATATATATATATATATATATATTAATATTTATTTATTAAACATTTGAATGTTTTTTGATCAACTATCAATTCAATGTGTTTTTACGTACATAGAAGTTATAGATGGATATTCGTGTTTTTTAAGTATCACCTTTCTTCAGCATGGCTAAATGTTTAATAAGGATCGAACTCGTCAAAAGTATCAAAAGTTTAGCCATGCTGAAGACAGGGGATACCTGTAAACATGCATGTCAGTGAATAACTTTTATGGACGAAAAAAAAAATTTAATTGATAACAGTCAAGCTACGTTGAAGAGGAGTAGCGCTCCGAAACACGCGTGTCCGTAGATTATTGTTTTTAAAAATAATAAATAAATAAATTAAAAATACGTCCAAATAAAAAATGAGCGACTTTCTAAAAAAAAAAAAAAAAACACCGGACCTCCGAGGCGGAGACGTTAACCTTTATATCGTTTAAAAAATAAACAACAAAAACTATGTAAATAGATAAACGATAAAAACTAAACAGTAAATTGTCTATGGCATCATAGCGTAATGAGTTAGGGCGCTGGACTGAAATACATAAGATCCGGGGTTCGAATCCCAACAACAGTCAAGCTACGCTGAAGAGGAGTAGTGACGTAGCTTTAAATTAAGGCTAGAGAATCGAAAGGAGAGAATGACTTTCGACAATATTGGCGGAAAAAGCGACCCCCCCTGTTGCAAAGTGTCCTATTGAAGGTAAATATATTAATGTTTTTAGTCAATTTTTCGATATTTGTCGTGTGAAAGGTCGAACTTCAAAACGATACTAATCTTGGTAAAATCCATCGCCTCAGTCGAAAGATAGGCAGACATGAAAACAAACATACATACATACAAACATACATACATTTATATATTGGTAATTAAATATTTTCGACTAAAACCGATTAAAAAGCTTGCCCTATCTCTGAATACCCTTTATGTAAAATTTCAAATGTTTAGACCAGGCATTGTCCGAGTAATTTGGTAGACCGCAGAGGTCAATTTTTTAAAACTTTGTCTTTAATTTATATTTTTGGATTTTACCGTCATTGGATAATTTACCTTTCACCAGACTATCCATTCGCGTGAAATCACCTTTTTCTTCACCCTATTCCCTCTGCTTCACTTTTTGTTATCAAGTAAGATCTTTGACTTACTTGCAGTTTAATCAAATACTTTTGCATGCAAAATCCGATCCCGCATTTTGCTAATTCCTACCCTCTGATTAGAAGGAAAGTATTTTTTCGAAACTCCGCGGATTAAGGACTATCCACTTATTAAGTGTTTCCTTTTCAGATTAAATATGTTTTTAACTCTTTTTCAAAGTGGTTTTTAACATGTTTTATTAACTATTTGTTCTTATTATAAGCTCTATCTCCTATTTGGTTTTATCGAGCTTTTACATCTGGTTGAGATTATTTTATAAATATTAATTCTTTAATATTTATAATATACTTTAATTTTACCATCTTGGATCATTTTGGTAAATTTAATTGTAATTTTTATTATATATATATATATATATATATGTATATATATATATATATATATATATATAAAGAGGATTAAAACAGTAGTCTAAAGAGCAGAGTGTATTTTAATGTGATTGTAAAATCACTAATGTAGTTAAAATATAAAAAAGAACAGTGCTCGTTGTAATGCAGATATATAATAAGCTCAATAGGCATATATCCTAGAGCTATTTTAAAATTCAGTAAGATGATTGATAATTTATAATTGAAATTAAAAATTCAAAATCGGTTTCATAAGAAGGAACACAACAAAGCCAATAAAGCCAACAAAGCCAATAAATTGTACGATCGTTTCGGAAACGATGTTTTTATTGAGATAGATATAAAGTCATTGACCTAATATTTTTGCTAATGAGGACACTTTGTTTCAAGAAACTATATGTTGAAATTATTGTCCATGACTTAATGTCTGTTTCAATAAAAACATCGTTTCCGAAACGATCGTACAATTTATTGGCTTTGTTGTGTTCTTTCTCATGAAACCTATTTTTAATTCTTAATTATAAATTATAAACCATCTTACTGAATATATATATATATATATATATATATATATATATATATATATATATATATATGAATAAAAAAGAATACGAAAAGTATATAAGCTTATAACTTTTCTTTATTCGTTTTCAATTGGTGACGTGCAGGAATACAAAATAATATTATGAAAAAAAAATTAAACAACTTTTCTTCTTTTTTTTTTATAATATTATTTTGTATTCCTGCACGTCACCAATTGAAAACGAATAAAGAAAAGTTATAAGCTTTTATACTTTTCGTATTCTTTTTTATTCATAAATATACTTTCTAAGGAATACACGTGGATACAACATGCAATTCGGACTATATATATATATATATATATATATATATATATATATATATGCAGGTATGTATGTATAATGGTTTTATAGATTAGTTTCCTAGATGTAAATCCAATGAAACTCGCGTGATTATTAAAGAGTGGTCATTGCGGGACAGAGCTGGTATATACTTTGTTTATTATACGAACATTATTGATTACCTATTAATAATGTTAGTAATATGTTGGTATTTTAAATAATCATCTTGAAAGCAAAATCATCTAAGGAGAATAGCTCTCACTAAAAGAATAAAGGGTCAGTTGCGTAACGGATAAAGTGCTAAGTTTATGTAAAATCTCATTGTAAGGGACACTTTCCTAAGGGTTCATGGTTCAATCCTAAGAATAAGATTGCGAATTTCTAAGACTTCTCCACGGTCACGTAAATTAAGTAGAGGGTTCCGTTAGAAATTCCATACAGATTCCTGAGTTTGAGGGAAAAGTTTCTAAGTTCGACAAGATTCACTTTAAGAAGGTCGGCGGTTTCATCAGCCGAAACGTTGTGAGAATAACACTCAAGATGCAAGCAGTAGTCTGAATAATCCAATAGATACACACAAAAAAATTCTACCTTGGCTATTATCGTTTCCTATTTATTTGGAACTTGGAAAATATGTGAATGATCCCAGTCGACGAAGTCATGTTTCATCTCGCAGTGCTTTACGTGTTTTCTTTATCACCCTCTTCTTTTTAAATATTCGATGTGACGCGAGGATTTAAAAACAGATGCGACAGCAAGAAAACACGCGGAACACACGAAACAAATGTGTCCTCATATACGGAACAAGTATTATTTGTTTATTTTATTCTCCCCCCCCCCAACTCCAAACGAGGCATACTGCAACTTGGAACGTAATAGGCTTTTATTAGGGATCGTTTCTTACAGGGGCCTTTGGGGTGTTCAGCAATATGCCTGTTCACATTACATTTAAACTTGTACCGATTAGTACAAACAGGGAAGCAGGAATCAGGGATGGAATTCCGAAGTCAACCAGTCAGAAGAATATCACTTTTACAATTGATTTTTCCAAGTACTCTAAACACTACGCCACGAGTCCTTGCGGACAGTTCGAGTACAAATTTAGAGATCCTTAAACCTATTTTCATTTATAGTTGTAAATATCACTTTTCATTACTAACTAGCCTGGGTGCCCGGTGTTCCCCGGGTGTTTGAAGGTGTATGTTGAGCAAAAAAACAAAAAAAAAACAAAAAACAAAAGTGGTAGTAGGCAGTTAGGCAGGCTCGAACCCATGCCGCGAAGGCTGAAAAGAAAGTGAAAGAAAATCTGACGTCTTAGCCAATGTCTCCCTGACGCGATCGGAAGTCAAAAACGTTGAAATCAACCGAAGTCAATCCAACGATGACGAAGACTTGCTAAAATATCGGCGAAAAAAATCGACCCCCTCCTTGTATAAAATGGCCGAGTTTAGGGTGAAGGAATTAATATTTTTGGCCAATTTTTCGATATTTGTCGTGCGAGATGCCGACCTACAAAATGATACCAATCTTGTCAGGATCCGTTGTCTCTGCCGAAAGTGTTTGCGAGACATACATACATACATACATTTAAATAGATAGATGAGATTTATATTATAGTTAATTATTACTGAATTCTACTATACATATATATATATATATATATATATATATATATATATAACTAATTCATTTAATCACATAAAATAAATATACGAAAGTATAGATTTATGCGTAAAGCTTAAGTATTTATTTCAAAAGTACTCAATACGTAGGTAGGGGCGCGGTGGATACTAGAAAGCTGATTGGCTAACTAAATCCTCAATAGAAGAGGACCATATAAAAACGATAAACAACCACAGAATATTCAGTGTAGCTTAATCGCCATATATATTTTATAAATTACTACCTCTCTCTCTCTCTCTCTCTATATATATATATATATATATATATATAGAGAGAGAGAGAGAGAGAGAGAGAGAGAGTTAGTAATTTATAAAATATGAGAGAGAGAGAGTTAGTAATTTATAAAATATATATGGCGATTAAGCTACACTGAATATATATATATATATATATATATATATATATATATATATATATATATATATATATATATTCTCGTTGACACACCGGTTCTTGTCAGATCAGCGAAGTTAAGGAACGTTGAGCCTGGTTAGTATCAGATGGGTGACCATTTGGGAAATCTAGGCGCTGTATGTGTTCTCCGCTTATCTCGGAATTTGTTTCAAGTCGTCTAGTACTTCCGTTGCCACTCGTATTTAACAATGTCGTTTCAGGAAAGGTGTGGGTGGAGATTGCGAACCCCATGCCACAAAAATTACTTTCGTGGGTATCCATTCCAAGAATGAAGGAGCCTGCTTTTTGCTTTGATACTGTATATATATATATATATATATATATATATATATATATATATATATATATATATATATATATAATTCGTAATTTATAATTATTAATAAATAAAACAATAATATGTATACGTACAAGTGGTAATATAGTTTCTTTGAATTGAATAAAAGAAATAATCTTCGTTAGGGGACAAAGAAATGATGTAAAATTGTTCTGTGATGGTAATTAATTTTACCTGCCCTGGGACGAGTATTCTTTTTCTATAAAGATAAATATGACACTCCGATACTAATGAGACTCGGCATAATCCAAGGAATATCGCTTTTGTCCGTACCGTCAACAAAACGATAGTTTAGATTTATTTTTCGTTCGTATTAATGCTCAAAAAAAAAAATCATTGGTATCTCCGGGTTTTAATCCTAATGTGTTTTCCTTGTCGATGTAGGGTTTCCATATGGTGTTTACATCTGAGCCGGGTCTTCTGAGGGGGTCATTAGAGGATAACATATGGGCCGATTCTTTTAATCGTCTCGTTTTGACGTTAGCGTCAGTTCGTTTTTTATTATCCTGGCTTCATTCCACAGGGCTTGTTGACCTCCTTTTTTTTTGTTTCTTTTAAGGAAAACGAGTACAATCCAGCCGTACACACACACACACACACACACACACACACACACACACACATATATATGTATATATATATATAATATATATATATATATATATGAAATGTGCGTATGTGTAGAGTAGATGGGATATCAAATCTTAATGTGCTATATCATTCTGCTATTATATATATATATAGCTTAGATACAGAAAGAGATATTTTCAATACAAAGTTATATACTAGCTCACGTATCTAAGCTAGATCTCATATGTTAGTTTTTTATTAATTCGATAAATCTCCATTGAAAGAATATATATATATTTTTTTTAAATATAATTATCCACTGTCACGTGTTTCGTCATCTACGACTCACCAGGATGGCTGAATGTAGCGAGATACGAAATCGGGACCCCATGGAAAGAAGCTTAAACTTTTACAACTGGGCTATCTCGCACGACTGCTGAATATATTGTGATTTACGTAGATCTTTTTTGTTTGTTTTTGCGATTCGTTTTGAATATATATATATATATATATATATATATATATATATATATATATATATATATATATATATATATATATCTTTTATTAGGAGTAAACAGTTACATATGGTCGCTACAAATAGCCATCTGTTTCAGTCAAAGAGACTTCATCAGGCGACCTGGAACCTCACGACGCATTTGCGTCGTGAGGTTCCAGGTCGCCTGATGAAGTCTCTTTGACTGAAACAGATGGCTGTTTAACCTTAATAAAAGAAATATTCCGCTCTTTTTATTGAGCACTATTTAACAACCTTGTTGTCTTCATTAGTTTTGACTTTTGAACACATCTGAATCTATATATATATATATATATATATATATATACATACATATATATGCATACATACATACACACACATTCTCGCATACACACACACACACACACATATATATATATATATATATGTATATATATAACACTTCTTATTACTTGGGGAGAGGATAGTATCACAAAATAATCTGTTCCTCTGATGTCCTTCTTTTCCTTTTCTAACACTTTACTGAAAATTAAACATCGGCATCCGAGTGATTTTATTCACAGTAATCCTTGATCACAGGTCCCCGACTGCGACACAGGAGTATACTTATTTATACACATAGAATAATGCATATCTTAGTAGGTGGAAATATTTAAATTTCTTTCCACGCCTCCTCTTCTATGAGTGTATCAACATGTAACGAATGTTCCGACATTTAAATGTCATGTTAACAAACATCTACCTGTTTAAGTCCCCATTCAAATTCTTCCTATATATGTATATATGTATCTGTCGTCTTTGTCTTGTTTGAGAGGAACAAAGTAAGGAAAAAATTTATATAACATCCATCATGAAATCTTAATAGCTCATATCTGATGCTTTAACGAATCAATTTTGATCCCCCCCCCAATAAAATGACGCCATTTTGTTTTGGTGTCAGTCTCGTTTCCGGCGACGTTATGTGGCCCTTAATTCATATCACCCGTAATTCAAAACACTTCTATGGATTTTCATACATTTTATACACTGACTAGGGCGTCGGTTAATCTCAGACGAGCGCGACGCGACTAGTTTTTCACTTAAAAGGTTTCTCTTCCATTTTCCGTCTTCCAGCGCCCTCAATATATTGCTATTAGAACGAAACGCAATTGCGACCAGCAAATAATAATACTAATTAATATATCAAATGAATAGACCGCAATTTACCAACGTGGTTTGCCGAAGCGGCTGGCAGTATGCCGTTGTCTACGACTATTGACCCACGTCTGGCATCTAATGGTTAGTAATTGATCCTTACGATAGATGACCGCAAAGATAGTGGTTTTCGAATGAACATTTTTATGTTTGGAACCCCTTGAGAGAGTGGGAGGAAGAAAATGTGTGCGGATGTAGAGTGGGAAACGGGTTGTGGAATAATAGAGTCGATAACGGTCTATGGGCGCCATGTTTTTTTATTGTTTTTATTTTTACTATTCGTTTCTACGATAGGGAGTTTTAACTTTAGTTCGTATTAGTCTTAGTTTATTTGTTCGTCTCTTTATCCAAGTGCGTATGTATTTCTATCTATCTATCTATCTATCTATCTATCTATCTATCTATCTATCTATCTATCTATCCAATTGCCTTTCTGCCCCTGTATGTTTCTTTCTTTCTCTCTTTCTCTCTCGCACACATTTCTATCTATCTATCTATCTATCTATCTATCTATCTATCTAATTTTCTTTCTGTATAACGATTTATCAAATTATATTTCTTCCTGTCTGTCTGTATATCTATCTATCTATCTATCTATCTATCTATCTATCTATCTATCTATCTATCTATCTATCTTTCTTTTTATCTATATAAGGAGTTCAATATAAACTCTGTAATATAGGAATTACATTAATTTATTGTTCGACAAACACTATAAAACTTTTTTCTGTATACTTTTTTTTTAAATGGTGATCACCACTTATCAAGACCAGGAAGCCACTTGGGATAAGGGTTACTACGTGTACAATAATCAATAGGATAG
Source organism: Euprymna scolopes (assembly GCF_053919585.1). Lineage (NCBI taxonomy): Eukaryota > Metazoa > Mollusca > Cephalopoda > Sepiida > Sepiolidae > Euprymna > Euprymna scolopes. The sequence goes on along the minus strand of NC_136521.1, from coordinate 54,752,317 downwards.
TATCGTAGTAATCGTTAGTATTGGAGATTTGATAAAGTGTCTTACTTAAGCGGGCGATTCATCAGGTATTTGTTTATGTTGGACTTGAAGACATCCAAGTTGTAATCAGGTGGGAAACAGGCAAACGGAAGCGTTCCACAGTCGTGCACTTCTAAGAAAGAAGCGTTGTTCATGTAATCTACGTTTTGATGTAGGCACAGATAAAGAATGGGGAAAATTAGTAACAGTGGTTTCAGCTAGACGGGTTTTTTTCGTGAAAGATTGGCGAGGGGGGACCAGAGATTGAAGCCCAGACGAGCACTAGCCATGGAAATAACGATAAAACAAGGACAGACTCGCAACGTCTCTTCTGTGGAGGAGAGTTTGCAGGGAAGAAAAAAGAGCACCCCCACTAGGCCACGAAGTCTATTTTGTACTTTCCAAAGCAGGATAGGCTGTTTTTAGCAACTTCTGTCCAGATATGGCAGCAGTACTCCATCCTTAGACGTACTCTGCTTTTATATAGATAGATAATTGCATCAGCAGTGAGATATCTACTGGAGCGGTAGAAGGATGCCACGATTTTTCCAGCGACCTTGGCAACATATTTTATGTACGTGTTCCATTTCAGAGTAGGAGTAAAGGTCAATCCCAGAAGCTTGTCAAAACATGGAGCCTCCCCAAGACGAGAGCCATCCATTTCAATTGCTGCCAGATGGAGATCAGGCCGTTGATGATGTTAAGATAGAAGCTTGGTTTTAGATACATTAAAAGTAACCAACCACCCCTTCTTCTATTGTACCAGGCGCTCAAGATCAGAGGAGAGAGAATCAGAGAGAGCTTTTTCGTTTACGGCCTTAGATGTGTTGGCGTTTTCTAAGCTGTGAGAGGGTTAACATGTGTCTAAAATTAATTATGTTTTTTTTTAATAGAAGTTTACTTATTAATGGCAATACGTTATAGAAACCCACGTATTATTTAACTGTGATTGAATTTTTTTATTTTTTTTGTATTCAATTTTCACCCCAAACAAGGCACAGTGTCACTTTGAAGCAGGGGGCTACTATCAGGGACTTAATTAGTAGGGTCATTATGAAGGGAGATGAGTAGAAAAATATTTGTTAACATTACACTTGAACTTCTGCATATCAGTGCAGTTGGGAAAGCAGAATCCCGGAAGGGAGTTCCAAGGACCCGCAGTTCTGGGGAAGAAACTATTGGAGTAAAAGGCTTTTTTGCACCTAGGGATCTCTACTGTAAAGGGTGTAGACTTAGTAGCTTGTCGGGGGTAGTTACGTCGGGGAGGTGCAAGTGTTTGCAGTTCGTCAGAGCATTCACCATTAAAGTATTTGTAGAACAGACAGAGGGATGCAACATCTCGTCGATGGGATAGAGGCTGAAGCCTAGATGACAGTTCAGGACCTATCAGGTTGGCGACTCTCTTTTTAACCCTGTCCAGGAGCGAGAGACAAGCAGCAGATGCACCAGCCCAGATGTGACAACAGTACTCCATACATGGGCGAATGGTGGCCTTATAGAGGTATACGATACTGTCAGGCGTAAGCGTTTATTAAAGATGTTATCGTCGCGGTGTATTTAAAATAAATTTATCTATTTTTGCTTATTTGAAGTCAATAGTATTGTTACCCTGCAATGAATGAGAGAATAATGCATTCAGTATATTGCGATTTCTTATATCTCTTTTATGTTTATTGAGTCTTTTCTCTAATCTACGTTGGGTTACACCAACTGGTTTATTGGGGTGTGTGTGTTTCTATTGGTTGTTTTATAGTTTGTGAGATGATTTGTGCAATTGGAATTTCTAGTTTGCTTAGTGTGTTATTGGTGTGTGTGGGTAAAAGAAGATGTATGCTTATCAAAAAACTGTCTGGCATATAGGATGTTTGGTTATTTATCCTGGAAAATATTTGTGTGGCTTTTTTTCTTAGAATTTGATATAAAATATGGGACCAAATAAAGAATAGACACCCCATAGCAGAAGACCGAGACCGGCGAACATTTCAAGTGACAACCAATTGTGTTTTTTTTAAATTTTCTTATTATGGTGTGAGTAGAAATTTATGTAATCATTTTGTGTGTAGTTTTGCAATTAACTTTGACTAGAAAAGATAATGACTTATTGTTTTCTGTTTCGTAAGTGACCTTTATGGAGGGTTCGATTGAACCTAATTTGTCTTTAATATTATCTATGTGCGTAGTTTCAGGAAGAAAAATAAAAATGTCGTCAATGTACCTAAAATATTCTGCGTTTGGAGGTAATTTGAATTAGAGAGATTCTAGGAATTCTAAGAAAAAGGAGGCCAATGCTCTACTAAAAGGGTTACCCACATGAAGACCGAGATTTTGCTTGTATAAATTGTTATTGAATTGGAAATAAAACATGTTAGTTATAAGTTTAATACTTTTTATAAACATGTCGGGAGGAAACTATAAGTTAATGTTTGATTTTTTAAAAGAGTGTATGGAGTACTGCAAAAATTTTTAAATGTTGACGTTAGTATTTAATGATGTTATATCAAAGCTGTGTATAGTTTTGTTATGTATATTATGTATTGTGTGATGTATTACGTATATTATGTATTGTGTTATGTATGTTATGTATTGTGTTATGTATATTATGTATTGTGTTATGTATATTATATATTGTGTTATGTATATTATGTATTGTATTATGTATATTATGTATTGTGTTATGTATATTATATATTGTGTTATGTATATTATGTATTGTATTATGTATATTATGTATTGTGTTATGTATATTATATATTGTGTTATGTATAATATGTATAATGTGTTATGTATATTATGTATTGTGTTATGTATATTATATATTGTGTTATGTATATTATGTATTGTGTTATGTATATTATGTATTGTGTTATGTATATTATGTATTGTTTTATGTATATTGCGTATTGTGTTATGTATATTATATATTGTGTCATGTATATTATGTATTGTGTTATGTATATTATGTATTGTGTTTGTATATTGTGTATTGTGTTATGTATATTGTGTATTGTGTTATGTATATTATGTATTGTGTTATGTATATTATGTGTTATGTGTTATGTGTTATGTATATTATGTATTGTGTTATGTATATTATGTATTGTGTTATGTATATTATATATTGTGTTATGTATATCATGTATTGTGTTATGTATATTATATATTGTGTTATGTATATTATGTATTGTGTTATGTATATTATGTATTGTGTTATGTATATTATGTTTTATGTGTTATGTATATTATGCATTGTGTTGTGTATATTATGTATTGTGTTATGTATATTATGTATTGTGTTATGTATATTATGTATTGTGTTATGTATATTATGTGTTATGTATATTATGTATTGTGTTATGTATATTATATATTGTGTTATGTATATTATGTATTATGTTATGTATGTTATGTATTGTGTTATGTATATTATGTATTGTGTTATGTATATTATGTATTGTGTTATGTATATTATATATTGTGTTATGTATATTATGTATTGTGTTATGTATATTATGTATTATGTTATGTATATTATGTATTGTGTTATGTATATTATATATTGTGTTATGTATATTATGTATTGTGTTATGTATATTATGTATTGTGTTATGTATATTATGTATTATGTTATGTATATTATGTATTATGTTATGTATATTATGTATTGTGTTATGTATATTATGTATTGTGTTATATATATTATGTATTGTGTTATGTATATTATGTATTGTGTTATGTATATTATGTATTGTGTTATGTATATTATATATTGTGTTATGTATATTATGTATTATGTTATGTATGTTATGTATTGTGTTATGTATATTATGTATTTGTTTTGTATATTATGTACTGTGTTATGTATGTTATGTGTTATGTGTTATGTATATTATATATTGTGTTATGTATATTATGTATTGTGTTATGTATATTATGCATTATTTTATGTATATTATGTGTTATGTGTTATGTATATTAATGTTTTTATCTTTTTGAGTAAATCTCCTGAGTTTATTATGTGGGAGGTGCTAATAGTGCCCTTTAGTGGAGTTCGGATATTGGTTATAGCCAGCGCAATTTTATGTGTGTTGGGGAGGCCATATTATAACGGTATATGTAGGTGGTATTCAATATATGATGTCCAAGTTTTGTTGTTTTATATACGTTTTTAAGAGATTTGTTGAAAGTCTCACTACTTCTATTTACTGCCATTGAATCAGTGTTAGTATACGTGTCTCTGTCTTTCAACAGTATGGAAACTTTCCCCAGATATGTGTGTTTTTTCCATTATTACTACTGCTTTTATCAACTGGTGATATTATTCGGTTCTTGTTATTCGCTAGGTGTTTCAAGGCATCTATGTATCTCTTTAGTAGTACAGTTTCATAGGACTCAGTAGCTGCGGCTGAAACCCTTTTTTTCAATCTGTCTTGATGTTTGTAATAATTCAAAATTGTGTTGCATGTGTTTAGATTACAAGCAATTCCACGAATTTATTCCATATTCCCAGTATGTCATTATCACGTTGACACACCGGTTTCCGCTAGATTACCGAAGTTAAGCAGCATTAAGTCTGGTAAATACTGAAATGGGTGACCACTTGGGAATCCCAGTTGCTCTCCGTTTATCTCAGCATTATTCTCAGTCAGTCTTGGTCCTTTTCTTGTAACTGAGCTCAAGCAGCGCCGATTCACGGAAGGTTTGGTTAGAGATTACGCAGCCCTTTTCTCACAGCTACACGCGCAACTAACCTTACAGTGGTGTCAAATGTCTCTCGCACTTCCTCACAAGCAAACTTTAAAAATAAAATAGGATTCATATAAGTATTAAATAATAATAAAAAAAAATGAATATGGAGCTAATAAACCGGAATAATGACCCCTTGTTCTTCCAGCAAAATGGCTTCAAGCGTGATATATAATTCTCTACGAAGAAGAAAGATAGAATGTATGCCTGTTGCGAATTTTATTCCAAATCCGAGGGCTTCAATTTCAATGCTTGAGAGTTCTTTAGTGGCAAGGTTTTGTTGTAGATGGTTCTGTATTTGTTGTTTGAGATTAATTTTGTAAGTTTCTTCTCTAGTTTGAAAATATGAATCTTTGAACTGGCTTGAACTGATGATTATTCATATTTATGAAAGATTTTTTATATCCTTATGTGATTCTGTCGTAGATCGATAACCAATGTTCGGGCTTCACGAAGTTATAAAAAAATTGTTTTTTTTTCTAAATTTAATTCAGAGAAAAAGTCTCGCAATAACGACGAAACGTTGATGAACACATAACTTGGATTGTTCCTTTTTTATGTCCTTATTTCCTCGAAATACTATTTCCATTATTCTCATCATATATATATATATATATATATATATATATATATATATATATATATATACACACATACACACACACACATATATATATGTATATATATATGTATACATATATATATATATAAGACAGTCTGTCGTGTTCAATCAGACGTGCTTGAATAATGACTTGCTGCTAAAATACACACACACACACACACACACACACATATATATATATTCCTGTAGAAATATATTTTCTTATAATATATATCAATCCTTATTTAAGAAGCTCAATGTAATTACAGAGCAATATAGAGAATAAATGACAAAAAGTTATATTCCGAAATTCATGATGTTGGCCATCTTATAATTTATTCCATTAATTCAGTTGACTTATACAATTCTTGACAGTATCTGTTCCGTAGCGCAAAAACAATCACTTAATTATTATATGAATCAGTGAATCTATTATGCCCTTAACTCACCAGAAAAAATTGCAACAATCGATCCGTCAAAAGGAATTCAAGTGTGATTTGACATGATTAAATCCGAAAATTGGAAGAGAAGCTGCAAAAACCTTTTTATTTTTTCATTACGCCATATTGATCAAATTCAATATGTCGTAATGGAAAAATAAAAAAGGTATGTATTTATAAAAACATCTATTAATACACCAAGCCTCAAAGGAAAAAGCAAAAAACCTAAAAAAAAAAAACGAGGACAACAATTACAACAACAACAACAACAACAACCGCTCCTGATGATAATCGGACGAACCGATAGAAAGCGCTCGAGTAGAATATGACTGAATAACTTTTGGGCGCCATTTTATACATGATGCCGACTGAAATAAAAAAAAAGACCTCTCGGCGAATCGAAAAGATATCCGGAAAATCAGAAAAAATAATAACTCTATCATGTTCAATCAGACGTGCTTGAATATATATATATATATATATATATATATATATATATATATATATAAAATTCTAGTCATTCAATAAATTTAAAAATTCATGATGTGAAATGGTTAAATTTCAAATCAAAAGAGTTTTAGTATTCTATGTAAGACAATTTTATTCTGAAGTATATATATATATATATATATGGTCACTTACAATTCTTTCTTTCTCTCTCTCTCTCTTTCTCTCTCTCTCTCTCTCTCTAGTTAAGATTTGTTGTTGGTTGTTGGCATTTTTAGCGACATTGACAGCTTCGAAACACTGTTATTTTTACTTTATTATTTTTACTTAATAATATTTAATAACACATATATATGCATATATATATATTTATATATATGCATATTTGCATATATATGTGTGTGTGTATGTGTGTATGTGTGTGTATATACATCGACTTCATATACCCACACACCTGTTAATGTTTGTAATAATAGAAATCAGTGATGTGGACAAGAAACAAGAGATGAGAAAAATAACAAAACGGGAGACAAAAATGTAGTACATGCGGTTGGAATCGAAAACAGCTTTAAAAATTGCTGATATAATGAAAAATTGACATTAAAAATATATAATGATCATATAAATATATATATATATATATATATATATATATATATATATATAAAAATATATAAATATAAATAAAAAAATATCATCTCCTATATAATATTTTGACTACTGAAATTCCCCTCTGTACCAAAGTATCATAGGTTTGCAACACCAGAGGTCACATACAAATTTAATACATTCAGCCTAATAGCTACTATTATTATATGTAGCTTTCGACCACCATTACAGACACATTCAGCCGTGATATTAAAATGTTACATTTAATCCGACGAGCGTCACAATCTCAATCGCAACATCTTAAGAGGAAGGAGTCTTTCTCTTCTCTCTAGATGTTTAGTCCTACGACTATACCAGTTGTCACCGGCCCAAATTCGATATTTTTAACTATGCTGTTTTTTATGTTTATTGCATTTTCCCCCCAAGCAAGGAAAATTGCCACTTTGTTGTAGGGGGGCTACTATCAGGTACATAAGCATCAGGAGTACTGTGTAGGGAGTTGGGCAGCAAGATGTCGGTTCACGTTACATTTGTACTTCTGCATGTCGGTACAGTTGGGGAAGCAAAGACCCGGAAGGAAATTCCAAAGTCTAGCGGTTCTGAGGAAGAAACTACTGGAGTAAAAATGTGATTAAAATTGTCTGATCAATTCCCTGTTTTTTTTTTCCTTTTTTCTTCTTTTTTGTTTCAGCTTATTTGACTCGTTGGTTTGGTGGCCTCCATCAATTCATTGTTTTAATACCGCATTGTAATACGCCTTTCTATTCCAGTAGCTTCTTTCAAACTACCGAAGGCTCCTGGAACTCTCTTCCTGCTGACTGTTTCCTTACATTTAATATAAAATCAACGGAGATTTCCTGATTTTCCATAATCATCTTTCGTTCTCATTAGTTTTTTTTTTTATATTAAATGGCTTCACGCTTTGTCTGGAACGATTTCCATAAAAATATATAAGTCGAAGAAAGAGGTTAAAAACTCTTTTGGTAGATGTTTTTTTCTTAACAAAATGTAAGGTTGAAAGAGAATGTGCGTCCCCAAAATTTTTTTGCCATAAATTTCCAATACTTTTAATCAGAAAATGGCGGAAATCACGCCGTGTTCCAGCATCAGCGACATATCGGGTACTTTTTTCATGTCAAGTGCTCAAATAAAAAAAACAACAACAAAAAAAACGGCAAAAATATAATAAATAACGTGTCTCAGAGGATCCCAGGCCTATAATGCATTACTCTGAAAAGGGTACTTTTAGAACAGGAGTAAAAGAGGCAGGTGCTTGGGTACCCCTAGTACCCGCTCTGCACGTCCCTGAAGATCACACAAGTAGAGATGCACCTCAGTTGGAGGTCCACTAAGGAATATGCTGGGTGGGGTAAGTACTGTTAGCTGACAGTTCGTTCAAGAACGTCCAGCGTATATTCGTGCATCAATTCAAATGTGGAAAGCATACAATCCAAATGCAGAGGCATTCAGGAATTGGTTGATCACATCGAGAACTATAGAACACTGGAGGACAACATTGCTGCTAGTGATAATAATCGGTTCCGTTCATGCACAGCTGAGCTGATCGATAGGGTGACAGCATCAGTTAAACACAAAAAAACAAAAACACGATGCGCAAGCACGAGTTGCAGACCCTGTACCCATCGCCAAACAGTGAAATTGCTGCAGCAACTTAATAGCATTCGCATCCGGCCCTTCGAGCCGACGGTTCGCAACTGTAACCATTAGATCACGTCACTTCCATATTATATTGCATTGCTAATATTTGAATATCTTCTAGAGTCGCGGTTATTAATCATTTTAATATGATCTTTCCTTCTATTTGTTGGGAGCAGAAAACAAAACAAACAAACAAACAAACAAACACACAAAAAACGTGGCGTCTGGAGCTGTCACCAATACAAATTCCACCATGTCATGACAGGTTCTTTTGTGGCTGGGGACGTAATTAGATCCCATGACTGTCAAATAAAGACATAAGAATCTAAGCGTCTGAAGTGGTACGTTTAAAGTGAAATTTCGCAAAAAACAAATATTTCATGACCAAAGTTTCTTTCCTGCAGTGGGACGTTTTCCCAGCCGATTACAGCAGGGTCGTTTGGACTAGTTCCCTTTCGTCTCCTTACTCTCTCTCTCTCTTTCTCACAAAAGAAATGTTGAGACCCTATCTCTGCTCTATCGTCACCTTTATGGTAGGTGCCCGGCCGAGCTTAAACACGACCTTCGTAATATATGTCAATAAGGCCCGTGAGCGGAAAAATGTGTCATCGCTAAAGTTCTAGCAAATAAGATCTATAGAATAGTAAGACTGTCGAATATAAATTTTAAAAAATCTACAAAAAGTATTAGAAAACTTATAGTATGCATTGAAAAAGATAAAACAAGTAAGTAATATAATTTGTAGTGAAAATCATTCAATATTCAGAAAATAGTTTTTAAAATTAAGACTAAAGAAATGTTTTATAAAATAAAAACGAACAACAATATTTAAAAAAATTAAAATGAACAATATTTTTTAATCCAAACGAAAAACAATATATTTTTTAAATCAAAACGAACAACTATTTTTTTTATTCAAAACAAACAACTATTTTTTTAATTAAAAACGAACAACAATATATGGTTTAATCAAAACACACTACTATTTTTTAATCGAAACAAACAACAATATATCTTTTTAATAAAAATGATAAACAGTATCTATTTTTAAATAAAATAAACAATAGCAATATTTAAAAAAAAACATATATTTTTGTAAACAGAACAAACAGCAGCATATATTTTTTATCAAAACAAACAGCAGCATATATTTTTAAACAAAACAAACAACAGCATATATTTTTTATCAAATAAAAACAACAGCATATATTTTTATCAAAAAAAACAACAGCATATATTTTTTAAACAAAACAAACAACAGCATATATTTTTACACAAAACAAACAACAGCATATATTTTTTACACAAAACAAACAACAGCATATATTTTTTAAACAAAACAAACAACAACATATATTTTTTAAATAAAACAAACAACAGCATATATTTTTGAACAAAACAAATAACAACATATATTTTTTACACAAAACAAACAACAGCATATATTTTTAAACAAAACAAACAACAGCATATACTTTTTAAACAAAACAAACAACAGCAATATATATTTTTAAACAAAACAAACAACAGCAATATATATTTTTAACAAAACAAACAACATCATATATTTTTTAAACAAAACAAACAACAGCATATATTTTTTAAACAAAACAAACAGCAGCATATATTTTTAAACAAAACAAACAACTGTATATATTTTTGTAAACAAAACAAACAACAGCATATATTTTTTAAACAAAACAAATAACAGCATATATTTTTTAAACAAAACAAACAAGAGCAATATATATTTTTAAACAAAATAAACAACAGCAATATATATTTTTAAACAAAACAAACAACATCATATATTTTTTAAACAAAACAAACAACATCATATATTTTTTAAACAAAAAAAATAACAGAATATTTTTTAAACAAAACAAAAACAAACAACAGCATAAATTAAAAATTACTCAATTTTACATGGATATTTATATTTTATATTGAATAAAATTCAGTTTAAATGTTAATAGAACTGTGTTCCTTTTTCTTTTCAAAAATGTTTTATTGCTCTTTTACAAATGCCCCTCATATAGTACTGACAGTCTGACAAATCTTACCTAGATTGCCTGCAGACATTTTTCAGTTAACAGGCCTTCTTTTTACTCTCGGTGGCCGTGGTTATACCCGTATTCATACCTTTGTACCTGTGATGTTAATACACTTCGTTTGTTAAACTAACTTTGATTTGATTTTCTTCTTTTAATTTTGTGTTACGACACAACACACATAAATATACATGTTTTCTTTTTAGCGACTTATATTGATCTGTTATCTTTCAAACATAATCAAAATTTAACGTAAAATATATGATAGCATTTTGTATCAAGCTGACCACAACATGGCCGTTTTTAAGATAGATATAAACAAGTTAGATTATTAGGAAAATAGGTTGATAGATATTATGTGAGATAGAGGGAGGTTTGTGTGTGTGTGTGTGTGTGCGTGTGTGTGTGTGTGTGTCAGAGAGAAAGTGAAGCAGATAGTTATAGAAATAGATAAATGGAGAGACAAAGAGAGAGAGAGACGCAATAAGAGAAAGGTAGATATGGAAGGAAAAACGATGCTGAGAAAATTTTTATGTGAGAAATAGAGAACGAGAGAGAGAATGTGCGTGTGTGTGTGTGAGTGTGTGAGAGAGAGAGAGAGAGAGTGTGTGTGTGTGTGTGTCAGAGAGAAAGTGAAGTAGATTGTTATAGAAATAGATAAATGGAGAGACAAAAGAGAGAGAGAGAGAGACGCAATAAGAGAAAGGTAGATATGGAAGGAAAAACGATGCTGAGAAAATTTTTATGTGAGAAATAGAGAACGAGAGAGAGAATGTGCGTGTGTGTGTGAGTGTGTGTGTGTGTGAGAGAGAGAGAGAGAGAGAGAGAGTGTGTGTGTGTGTGTGTGTTGGTCATAGGGAAAGAGAAAGGGATTAAGGAAATAAAAAAGAGAGAAAAAGAGAGAGAAAGGGGAAGAGAGCAGAACCGTGAGAGCGAAAGATAGAGATGAAGAGAGAGTGTTAAATTGAAAAAAGAAGATATAAAGGGATAGAGATAGATTAAGAAAGGAAGAAGGGAAGAAAGCGAAATAAATAGTGAGATACAAAAAATGAGAGAGAGAGAGAGAGAAGAGAACAAAAGAAAGAATAGGAGAAAGAAAGAGAGGGAGAAAAGACAAAGAGGGAACAAGTGAGAAAGATAAAGAAAGAAAGAGAAAGAGAAAGAAAAATAGATAGAGAAAGGGAGAGAAAGAGAAAGGGGAGGGAGAGAGAAATAGAGAGAAAAGAAAGAGATAAAAAGAGAGAGAAAGAAAAAGAGAGAAAGAAAAAGAAAGAGAGAAAGAAAGGAAGAGATAGAGAAAGAGAGAAAGAGAGAAAGAGAGAGAGTGAGAGTGAGAGAGAGAAAAGGCGAGAGAAAGAAAGAAAGAGAGAAGGAGAGAAAGTGAGAAAGAGAAAGAAAAATAGATGGAGAAAGAGGGAGAAATTGAAAAGGAGAGAGAGAGAGAGAGAGAGCAAAACAGAGGAAGAGAAAGAAAAAAGAAAGAAAGAAAAAGATAGAGAAAGAATGGAAGAGAGAGAGAATAAAATAGAGAAAGAGAGAGAATGAGAGAAAGAAAAGGCGAGGGAGAGAAAGAAAGAGAGAATGAGAGAGAGGGAGATAAAGGAAGAAAGAGAAAAAAGAGAGGGAGAGAGATAAAGAGAGAGAAATATAAAAGAGAGAGAGAGATTGAAAGAGAGAGAAAATAAAAAAGAAAGAGAGAAACAGAGTAAGAGAGAGGAGGAAATGAGTGAGTGAAAAAAAACCCCGCTAAATCTGACGTTTTCTTTTCTCAGATAAATACTTAGGGTCACATTCTTCTATGCACGTCATGTTTAATAAATTTCTAAAAAAACAAAAAACATAGAAACAAACTTAAATCGCTTAATGAACACATAGATGCTAATCATACTCACGTACGCGCGCGCACACACGCAAACCATGCGACCACATTCTATTTGCGTGTTTATTTGTTCAATTCCGCGTTTTACGCAGGCTAAACTTTAAATATTTAGAAATGTAGGCAAATATTTGTACAACGGAGATATTTTTGGCCGAGGGGTGCAAAGTTACCGTTTCTATTTAGTCGTTGTAACGTGAACCACGATAAGGCTCCTTACACACACACACACACACACACACACACACACACACACACACACACACACACACATTTTTTTTTTTACTCAAACTACACTTTGGGATTGTGTCTAATAGGGACTGTGTGGAGTTAAAAGCAAGGTATTTTTTCACTTTACATTTAACTTTCTGCATGTTAATAAAGCCAGGGAAGCAGGCAACAATGAAGGAATTCCAAAGTCTCGCAGCCAAAAGGAAGCAAATTACTAAGTATAAAATTTTCCGTCAGGGATCTATTCACTGAAGAGGTGGGGTTTTGATGCTTGTCGAGTTTGTCGGGAGTATGTAGGCCGAGCCGGGCACAGGTGCTGTAGATTCATCAGAGCACATTTCTTTTAACATTGCGGCAATAGGACAGAGGTTGGAGTTTTGCCGATAGTGCGTGACCCGTTAGATTTTAGACCCCTTTTTTTTGACACTGTCTAAAGATATGAGACTAGTGGTAGATGCACCAGCCCAGATGTAGCAATAATACTCCGTTCGTAGGCGATATGTGGCTTTTTTAAGACATAGGACGCGCTTAGGTTTGAGTAATTTTATAGCACAGTAGAGGGAACCCACTTACGTCGTAGCAGTTTTGGTAATGTATTCAGTGTATTTGTTTCTGCTCAAGTTATCTGTGAATGTTAGATCGAGGTCTTTGAAAAAGTGTTTCTCATGGTAATGTGTTATCTGTCTTGGGAATCGGTAGTTGGTGTACACTAAAACGTTTCTGGCATTTTGAGACGAGGCTGTATGTTAAGATATATGCCCTAAATATCCATCCGATACTGAACACCGATTTATGAGCTTTCGGTAGTTTGGAGTTATCACTTTGTTGTAATTATTCCCGGGACGACTCTGTTTCTTCGGAATATGTTTATCTTCCTAAGTTTTACTTTCTCTTTGGGGTCGGGTTAGATTATTGCTAATCGTCTTTTACAAGAAACGGCATAACGTTTCTGAATTATTTTTAGATAAGGATTAATTATCTTTTTTTTTACCAGGTAGTCGCCACTTATCAAGGCCCGGAAGTCACTCGTGGATAAGGGTTATTGCGTGTACAGTAATCAATGGGATAGTATCGTAGTAATCATTAGTAATGGGGATTTGATAAAGTGTCTTACTTAAGGGGGCGGTTTATCAGGAATTTGTTTATGTTGGACTTGAAGACATCCAGGTTGTAGTCAGGTGAGAAACAGGCAAACTGAAGAGAGTTCCACATGCGTGCACTTCTGAGAAATAAACTTTGTCCATGGAATCTACATTTTGGTTTTTGCACAGATAAAGAGTGGGGAAAATTATTGACAGTGGTTTCAGCTAGACGGGTGTTTTTCGTGAAAGATTTGCGAGGGGAACCAGAGATTAGCGCTCAGATGAGCACTTGGGTTAGTACGTCTCTTCTGTGGGAGAGAGGTTGCAAGGAGAGAAAATGGCATCCCCCACTAAGTCACGAAGCCTTTTTTGTACTCTGTCAAGGCAGGATAGACTGTTTTTAGCAATTCTTGCCCAGATGTGGCAGCAGTACACTATTCTTGACCTATCCATTTATTCGTATTAGTTGGATGCTTTGGACTACTATTTTCATCTTGAGTGTTATTTTTACAACGTTTCGGTCGATGTCACCTCCGGCATTCTTCAGGTGTATCTTGTCGAAGACAAAAATCTGTCTGTCGAACTCTGGAATCTGCTCGAAGTTAAGGATGAAACTCTTTGTTTTATCCAAGGGGTAGAATACTCTCGTTCCGTCAGCCATTACTATGTAGAATATCTAAGTAATACGAAATTGCAATTTGGGTGTCGTTGGCACTGAAGGAAAAGAGAAGATACTACACGTTGATCCAGGCGTAAAGGTATAGGATCAACGGGCAGTATATTATCTTTTCTGTGTAGTAAGTGTCAAGGTTAATGTTTATTTTTGTCTAAGATCTGAGGATACTGGTTTTCTAGACCTAAAATCCAACAAACATTGGAAACATTGGTACTATTGTTTTCGGCAAAAAATAATCTTTTTCTGCGAGGCCAAAAACAAAAACATTTTTTCTCTACAAAAAAACAAAAGAAAACAAAAGAAAATAAAAAAACAATGAATATGAATAAATATTAAAACATAAAATGAATTTGAAATATAACATCTTTTTTGTCAAATTAATGGATTCGGCATCATATAATCAAAAAATTGTTGACATGTCGTAAACCAAATCAAAACAAACCAAATCGGTCCTGGATATGACCTAAAACTATATCCGATGGTGAGGCCCCACCTTGCGGGCCTTGGGGAGTGTGGAGCCACCCTTTAATTGCCATTGCTCCCAGGTCCACTCTGACCCGGAGTGGTAGTACCTGTTAGGGTCCCAACTATGGGTTGAATAGAATCTGACTTAAAAAATATACTCCATTAAAATCGTTCCTCAAAATAACTAGATTCGGCATTAAATAACCTGAAAAAGGTTAATATACCGTAAAACAAAAACAACCAACCAGCTAAACCAAACAAAGCAAAACCAAACCAAAACAAACCAAACCAAACCAAACCAACCAAACCAAACCAAACCAAGCAAAACCAAACCAAACCAAACCAAAATAAACTAAATCAAAACCAAATCAATTCTTTTTCTTTCTTTTCTTCTCTGCTTAGCGTTAATTATTTTCACAACTTAAAACATATTCGATATCGTCTGTAAATTGTTTCTGTTTCGGTGTCTGGTGCCGTGTATTGAGAGCCAGCTGTCTCTAGTGCCGTATATTGAGATCCGGCCGACGTGGCGGATTAGAGAGAATTACAAAGTTACATAATGAATACGGCTTAACTAACCAAATTAAAACTAAAAAAATATGAAGGGATATTAATCATAAAAGCCTTGTTTTAATAAAACAACATTTAACGTACTATGAACGTTTCAACAGTAATGGCCCTTATTTATATAAATTCCGCCCGAATCGATCAGAAACGGTTGCAAACTACATTGTTATGATGATTGAACTTATGCATTCATGAACTGAAAGTGTTACCTCTCTGTTGAAGATATTGACGGTGTTAGACTAAGAAAGCAGCCCTGTCATAGACGTGCTTTAAAAGTGGAGATGCGTCTCTGAATTTCTGGAAAACGTGCATTGAGAATAGTAGTAACTATGTAGAAACATTATTTTTTAGAGCACAAAAAATCGCTCGTTTTACTAGTACCACCCCCGTCTTCGTAGCTCTTTAACTTTTTGAGTTAGAAAAAAAAGGAGACTTTACTTTTGGAACGTACTTCATAGTTATTTTTAAATGCTGTACCCATTACTTATTTTTGGTTTATCATTTAGAATTGAAACCTCCATGCAATTTGCAAAGTTTATCTTAACTTCTACGAGGATTCGGTACATCAAACACGAGGTAGATTTTCATACCTTAATTAAGCTAATGAATTTCAAAAACACCTGGCTTTTTTCTTCTTTCAATCCTTCAGTAGCAATTAGCTTAATTGCAAAGGTGAATATTTTATTACGTGTGTAAGTCGATTTATGATTGTATTCGTGAGGATCGGGGGGAAAAGCAGATGTTGCTGAGCTGGTCCCTATCTTGAGTTGTGCATATTGGGGAGTGAAATAAGAAACTGGCACTAGCGTGTAATGCAATACTCTTTGTGTAGGCGTTTGGACAATGTTTGATGATTGTAATATCACACACTCTCACACTATAAGCCGCCAAATAGCGTATCGGTTTCAAGCACTGACTGTCGACTAGACGGTCGAGTATCAATCCTGGCTTAAAGTAGTTTCTTGTCTAGTCATACTGAACAGTTGTGATACAGCAAATCAGTCTGTTTGTAGATGACTATATATATATATATATATATATATATATATATATATATATATATATATATATAAGAGGTGGGTGTAGTTTGCTTGAAGCATTGTATAGTATGTAGTTAAATGGAATTGTAGAAGGCAGTACAATGCAGAAGTAACGGAAAGACACAGGCTGAAGCAGGTGAGAAATTTATTAATACAACTTATAAATACATGTGTACCTATTCATATTTCATATACGCAGTATATTTATATTTGCACAGTGGTTACCTGGGAAAGTCGGTCTGGTGGTATGTCAGTGTAATATAATATTTCGAGAAAGATCTCTTCGTCAGATATTTACTTGACTTTGACAAACGTGTTGTTGTAAGCAGTAACTATACTGCAGCAAATCATTGCTCGGGACTTGTGGGTAGTATATGGCTAGTTAGTTAATTAAGAAAAGAATATCAAACCACATTTCTTCTTTTAACAACCATAATTCTAATAATAACCAAGGAACTTCTCAAACCACGTTAATTAAAAAACTTAACTCTAACAATACCCCCTTCTCTATCAAATGGACTATCATAAAAAAGTTAAGCCTTATACTCCAGCTCCAGGCTATAAGTCATGCCGCCTGTGCACAACCGAAGCTATAACTATAATTACTTCCCCTCAAAGTAACAATATAATAAATTCTAAAAATGAACTGATCTCTTTCTGTAAACATAAGTCCAAATTTAATTATGCCAATTTTGAAATTGCATAGTTATTACTTTTACCTTTTATATAGATATATAATTTTTTCTTCAACTTTATCCTTTTTTTCTACATACTTCTTAATACTTTATAATTTAATAATCCTTTATTTTAATTCTTTATTTCTTCATGTCAGGTCATGTCATATGCTACTGGTACCATGTGACCCAGTACTACCTGCCTCATGGTCGGGTCACAGGCGACTAAACTGGTTCCCCCACCAGACTTGTTTGGTGAGGAGGGTGGCTGGTCTCCCTGAAGGATTAAAAACAAAATCTTTCAAAGGGCGAATGAACCCTTTTTCGGGGTCAACGGCCAACTAGCACCGTGTGTGTTTGTGTGTATGTATGTGTGTGTTGGGGTGGAGAGGGCTCCCGTATGCCGTGGTGAAGGCAACCTTTCTAGGAGAAGCAAATCTCTGATTTAAAAAAAAAACTATAAAGCGGGAGACCAGTACTCGCATTAAGCTGGTTGGCATTTTAACTTGTTGCTGGCTATCTTGCTCATACTTGTTGCTGTATCTCAACATTTTCAACCCATAGAGAGACTTAGCTGTTTGCACAAAGCCAGGACTATGTAACATCATCTGTGTATAGATACTTCCTCAGGCATTTGTCTATAAAAATGGTCCTGTGGCGATGGAAAAGTTGTGACACGTGGAGTCTTAAAATGCTGGAAACGTGTAATAATTGATCTCAATGACCGTCTTCAATGTCATGCCTGCTTGAGCGTGTGAATTCACCGGTAGTCATTTTTGGGCTCATGGACTTTAAGTGTCTGAGGGAGTTGCACTCGTCTGAAAAGACGTTGCAATAAGCATATATATATATTGTATTTAGGGAGCATGTTTTCATTTAGACAATTGTTGAATAACACGAAGTGTAAAGGGCTTTTAGTTGAAAACACAAAAAAACATCGATCCGGATTAAAACGTTATCCTGCCTTGACAGAGTACAAAATAGACTTCGTGGCTTAGTGGGGGATGCCCTTTTCTCTTCCCTGCAACCTCTCTCCCACAGAAGAGGTGTTGCAAGTCTATCTTTGTTTTATCCTTATTTCCATGGCAGGTGCTCGTCTGAACTCCAATCTCTGGTCCCCCCCTCGCGAATCTTTTACAAAAAACACCCGTCTAGCTGAATCCACTGTCAAAAACTTTCCCCGCTCTTTATCTATGCCTAAATCAAAACGTAGATTCCATGGACAAAGCTTCTTTCTTAGAACTGCACGCCTGTGGAACTCTGTTCCGTCCGCCTGCTTCCCTCCTGACTACAAATTGGATGTCTTCAAGTCCAACGCATCAAATTCCTGATGAACCGCCCCCTTAAGTAGACACTTTAAATATCCACACTAACGTAATGTACTTACAATAACCCTTATCCCTGAGTGGCTTCCGGGCCTGGATAAGTGGTGACCACCTTGTAAAAAAAAAAGAAGAAAAAAAAAGCACTTTATATAAAAACTAAACAACTAAAAATAAATTTTGAAGTGCCTTGGTATGTAATCTTCAATGAATCAACTTTATATAATATTTCTAAATAAAATACTTTAAATAATTCTATCTCTAATTTCCATTAAAAATTTAGAGTTAATTATAAAAACAGATTTTCTATAATGTAATATGCAAATGAAGTAACCTCTTGAATAAATAGTATGTATAGAAATAATGCAGGAACTAGCGGGATCTGTGGAAATTCCACAGGAACTCAATCATATGTAATATATTGATGTTAGCATTCTGTAGATGCTCAGTGTAAATGGAGACGCTCTGATATTATTGTAGCTTTTTTGTTAAAACTGCAAAAGTATTTATCTAAACTAGTACGAACGCCCGGCAAAGACCGGTCGTAAAGTACGGTTTAATATGATATTTTAATTCTTGCAGATTTCGTATATATTATTATAGAGTTAATGTTCTATCGATTTCCTTCAACCATAATCGAAACCGAAGCACAAACTTATGAAGAATTCTTGATAAAATTATCTATTAGTAATTTCCATTAAAAATTTCGATCTTATTATTAAAACATATATTCTTTAATTATCTTCTCTTATCCATCAATCTTTCTTTATCTTTTACACACGCCCACTCTTTCTTTTTTTTATATCTAAATTTTATTTTTTGCTTTAATTTTCCTATTTTCCTTCTTTGTTTTCTTTTCTATTACGCTACCTTTAATTCTTTCATTCTCGCTTTATTTCTTTTGTCTGTAGTCGAGGCTATCCCATTCTCTCTTTCTTTCTCACTGTCTTCTGTTCGTTATTTCTATATTTCTCTTCATATCTCTTCTTTTTTATCGTCACGTCTTATTTTATTCTCACTTTTCTCTTCTTTATGTGCCCCTATTTGTTTAGTTATCTCTTCAATTTTGGCTCCTTTTGAATTAGTAGTATATTAAGAAATCATACAGTAAGAAAAGTATATAAAATCCCGTTTTCAGTATTAAAATCTATTTGTGAAACAGTGTACCTTTTATATATATATACTAGCAAAATTACCCGTCGTTGACTGGGTTCAAAAACAGCCTACAGAAAATGGACTCTGATTTATGAAAGTATGATAGTTTATGAAAAGGAAGGGTTGTAAAGAAATAGCTTGGAATTTGGGGGTATCAAATCCAAAGCAAAATATGATGAAAGTAAAAATAAAATAGATAACCCCCATAATTTATTATACAATACCTGTTCACACTGAAACACTTATCACAATATTTTGTGGATCTATATTAAAAAACCTTGTTAAACTTTGTGACAGATTTCCATCCTATGCGGTCAGGCGCGAACGAACACCCCATAATTTTATTATACCATATTTCTTCAAACTGAAACATAATGATCAAAGTATACTTACGCAGATAGATATGAAAAGTCTTTATTAAAGTTTGTGCCTATTTCCATTCTATGGAGGCCAGGCGCGAACGCAGACCCCACAATTTTATTATACCATCGCTATTTAAGTTAAAACATACTTATTAAAGTATTCTTATGTAGATCTATATTAAAAACACTTGTAAACGATTTTTTTTCATTTTTTATTTGTATACTTTGGGAGCCAGGCGCGAACGCAGACCCCACAATTTTAATGAACCACCGTTCTGCCAGATCAAACATACCCATTCCTGTGTCTCGATACATCTTCTATCATTATATGTAATCAGTTTTTTAAAATAGTCAACCATATAGGAGCCTATTCGTGACCACGCACGCACGCACCCTCCCCCCACACACACACAGACGTTCAGCTTTATATTATAGATTAACCAAACTATGATCAAACAGATAAGTCTACGACTTTACTATAATCAGTTCACGATTATTTTTTTTATTATATTTAACGACAGTACTGAAATGAAAGAAACCGTAATCGGGTGGGGTCGCCAAATTGACTAACACTGTCTGTTTCCTATGACGTGTCATGACATAGACAACAATTAATGGCTCGAATAAGTTAATACGCGTGATCGCCAGAATAATTCTTAATAGTAGTATTAGCGGTATATCAAATAGTAGAGTAACGTTACAGCAAAAACCAAGCATAAATAAAAAAAAACAAAACAAAAAAAAAACGGATCGGCATTTTTTCTTTGTAACAAAAGCATTTATCACCGTTACTCTCCCGCCTTGATACCAATTAAAAAGTTTCTCTCTTAAAACGTTTTTCGCTGCCACATGTCCATCTAACCTGATCCGCGTTTCTCTTTCTTCCGACCACACGTTAACCACAGCCGGACCCATTCTCGGCTTCTCTTTACACGCCCACTCCTTTAGCGTCGACTTTTTTTTCTTCTGTAGAAAACGGGGTGCCCTTTTTTTTCTTTTCCTCAGACGCAAGACCGGACCCACTTCCTAATTTACATACGCGTTCAAGCGCAGCTCTTGCTGCTAATACAATCGTTTACCATCCATCCTTTGGCTACTGATAATATTTTCATACGCGCTCATATGCGCTGTTACAATAGCAGCAAGATTATTAGTACAGTATTATTATTATTATTATTATTATTATTGATAGTAGTAGTAGTAGTAGTAGTAGTAGTAGTAGTGTGGATAAGAGTTGGAGGATAATTGAGAAAGAGGAAGAAGAGTACTGTTAGTGCTGGTTCGGTAAGAAGGAAGATATATTATAGTTTTGGTGTTTAGAAAGAAAGAGGAATTACATTTGGGTTTGTGGTGGGGGCTGCTGCTGCTACTCCCACTGCTGCTGCTGCTGCTGCTGATGATGATGATGATTGTATTGGGAGTAGAAGTGAGAGGAGTGATGAATGAAAAAGAAAGAAAAGAAAAATGGAAGAAAAAGACGAAGATGATAAGGATATGAAAGAGAAGGACGTCCATTGTCCTCGCTCCACCCTGCCACACGCACTAGGCGATCCGCCCCTACCCCTGGGGCACGTTTTTGGCAGTTTCTCTTGATTTCATTCATTCAGGCATTCGCTTATTTCGTCATCAAGAGCATGGGATCTCCCATCCCCCCCACACACACATCATACCGGCAACCCTTTTTAACCACTAACCTCGTTTTAGAGAAAAAGTGAAGTAGTTCGGATTGGTTTTGATGTCATATGTTTGTGCTTCCCAATCGTATTATTATTATTATTATTATTATTATTATTATTATTATTATTATTATTATTATTCATACAGCATAATCGAGTTGACACACTGCTGGATCACTGAGGTTGCGCAACGATAAGCCTGGTCAGTACTAAATGGTACACCATTTAGGACTTCCAGGTTCTCTATGTGATCTCCGCCTATCTCGTTATTGTTTCGAGTAGTTCTAGTCTTCTACTTACCAATGGACTCAAACTGGGTTGTAGGTTGCGCAACCCTTGCCTCACAATTAGACGCGCAGCTGCCCCTGGAGGGTATATCTTTTGTTTTTCTTTTTAAACTGAATGGAGGTAGCATTATTATTATTATTATTATTATTATTATTATTATTATTGTTATAATTTTCATCATCATTATAATCATCACTATTACAATTATTTTTATTACTATTATTATAATTATCATTCTTTTAATAATAATAATAATAATAATAATAATAATAATAATAATAATAATTATTATAATAATAATAATAATAATTACTTTCATTATTAGAATGATTATTATTACTTTTATTACTATTATCATTAGCATTATAGTTCTTAAAATTATTATAATTATTATTATATCTGTTATCATTACTATTATTATAGTATTATTATAGTATTATTATTAGTATTATAGTATTATTACATCTGTTATCATTACTATTATTATGATTATAATAATTATGATTATATTATTATTATTATTTATTTATTTATTTGTACCCAATAGGAGTTCTCACACAG
The DNA here is from genome assembly GCF_053919585.1 of Euprymna scolopes. NCBI lineage: Eukaryota > Metazoa > Mollusca > Cephalopoda > Sepiida > Sepiolidae > Euprymna > Euprymna scolopes. The sequence goes on along the minus strand of NC_136521.1, from coordinate 54,729,774 downwards.
ATCATCATAAGAGGTTGTGCCCCCTGAAATCTGAGTGACAGCGATTCTCCACAAGTTTTCCATTACTTTTAGTCCCTTCTGATAACATCTGCAAATGAACTTACGTTATCGCAACAGCCGTTTGTCAGTGATTTCTCGAGCACTTTTCACTTAAATTTAGGTGGCAACAAGCCTCTTCGAGATCCCAGTACTCTTCGCACTCATCTCGTGGAGATGTAGGTGGTGTTTCCTCTCATCGATCTGTTCATCGTCCTTGCCTGCTCCCTCTCTTCGACTATTTCGTGTGATGCGAGTCAATGAAAAATCTACATTCTTATTTTTTGGAGGGGGGTGTAGTTAATTTACAATTTAGCGGTTTCGCGATTTTTTTTAGGTCTATCTGGTGTTCATCAAACTTTTAGTTGGACTTCTGTTGTAGTTTCGGTTTCATTGGTTTCCGCATGCAAAAGTTTTCCTTAAACTTTCGGCGGTTTTCAACATTAATGTTTGTTAAATTACCTCGGTCTCCTCCTTTATTCTGATGTCTCCTATGTTTTCCCAATCTATCTTTCTATTATCATTACTCATTAGAAACTTTCACACGCCATCATAAGAGATTTTCTTCTGCAAACTGCCTATGGTGTTCCCTGATGCTGAGTGACAACAAGTCACCCCAGATTTCAAGTAATCGCCACCTATTTTAATGACTTTTACAAATTAGTTTGCGTTATTGCAATAGCCGGTTACTATGGATTTCGGGTAGGTAGCGACCATTAATATTCACTGGAATTTAGGTGGTAATTACACCCCCTTTCCAGGTCCCAATTCTCTTTGCACTTTATTTATTTGGTATGACGCTAGTTTATGGTGACACGCACATACACATGGGGGCAAGGTAACTTACAATTATACAGTTTCAGTATCCATAATTCCATGTGTTGTTTCTTTGCGTTTTACATCTGTAGCAGTTTCTGGATGTCCGGCTTGTACCTGTAGCTCATATGGTTAGTCTCCGCATGAAAGAGTTTTTTTTTTACATGGAGGTCACCACTTATCAACGCCCGGAAGCTACTCGGGGATAAGGGTTATTGCGTGTACAGTAATCAATTGGATAATATCGGAGTAATCGTTAGAATTGGAGATTTGATAAAGTGTCGTACTTAAGGGGAGCGGTACATCAGAAATTTGTTTATGTTAGTCTTGAAGACATCCAAGTTGTAGTCAGGTGGGAAACAGGCAAACGGAAGAGAGTTGCACAGGCGTGCACTTCTAAGAAAGAAGCTTTGTTCATGGAATCTACGTTTTGATTTAGGCACAGATAAAGAGTGGGGAAAATTATTGACAGTGGTTTCAGCTAGACGGGTGTTTATCGTGAAAGATTGACGAGGGGGACTAGAGATTGGAGCTCAGACGAGCACTAGCCATGGAAATAACGATAAAACAAAAACAGGCTCGCAACGTCTGTTCTGTGGGAGAGAGGGTGCAGGAAATTGATATTTCAGTCGTTTTCGTTATTGTCATCCGTTGTAACTTCTCAACCGTCGATCTGATTTCAATCTCTTGCATACTTTTTTCTTCGAAGTTTTTCGGTATTGTTCCTAGTGCTTCTACTTTATTCATCTTCCATATTCCTTTGAGCTCTCTGGTCAGTTCCGTGCATTTGCTCCGTTTTTATGTCTCTTTGATCTTCACTCTGAGGTTTGATGGAATGCCAAAATCTACAACCTAGCAGTGCCCGACCATGGATGTTAAGAATCGGCACGGTTACAACTAAGAAGCTGATTGGTTAACTAGCAAATTCAATACTATGTGTTTATATAAAAATGCGCGATAAACACAACTCTTCGCATAAGCTTCACGAATTCAAAAGGATGAAACACAGAATATTCTGTGTAGCGTAATTGCAATATATATTTTCATAACTAACTACTAAACTCTACTTATATATTGAGCACTGTTGAAGTAAATACTGAAAATTTACGTATAAATTTATGTCTTCTTATATCAATTTATGTGATTAAATGAATTAGTAATATATATATATATATAACTACTTCATTTACTCACATAAAATTAATATACGAAAGTATAGATTTATGCGTAAACTTTAAGTATTTACTTCAAAAGAGCTCAATACGTAGGTAGAGCTAGTTAGTAATTTATAAAATATATATGGCGATTAAGCTACACTTAATATTCGGCGTTTCATCCACTCTAGGATTCGTCGCATAAGCCTGACTAATCCTAGAGTGGATGAAACGTCGAATATTCAGTGTAGCTTAATCGCCATATATATTTTATAAATTACCATATATATATATATATATATATATTAGATAGATAGATAGATAGATAAGCCTGACGAATCCTAGCGTGGATGAAATGCAGAATATTCTGTGTAGCTTAATTGCCATATATATTTTTTAAAACTTACTACACACACAGACACAGACACACACACAGACACAGACACACCCATATATATATATATATATATATATATATATATATATATATATATATATATATATATACAGAAAATAGCCAAATAGAAATCGAGCGACGGACAGACAGACGGACGGTAAAAAGATGGGGATCACAATGCCAAAGTCACAATTACTCTTTAATTTGTTGGCCAATTTTCCGCTGATGATATTATAAAATGGCGCCATTAAAAAAAAAAACAACAAAAAAAAAAAACAAGCAAACAAAGAAAATGAGAGAGGGAAATAGAAATTAAAGAGACCAGACGCTTTACTGAAGATAAAACCGATATTATCATTTATTGGCTACGACGCACTTTAATGATCCATTGCCTGATTGTTTAGTATTGATGTTCCTGTTTACTTGCTCCCCCACAAGGGCAGAGGTAGACGCAAGGTCAGTTTTTAATGTGGAGAAAATCCAGCTCCCAAAAAGGGGCACACTGGATAGGAACAAAAATAAAAATTGACCCAGCTTAGAAAGATTTCTCCTCCACTAACCGAGGAGAGAAAGGTAAAGTGAACAGATACTACACTTTGTTCCTAGCCGAAAGGCCAAGATGTTGTACTATATTTTTTCGCGGCTACTAGCTGGGCACCTGGCGTTGTCCAGCGTTGCCTAGCGTTGGCTAACGTTGCTTGGTCGTTCAATATGCTTAAACATGGTATTTTTATTTATACAGATTGCATATCTATAATTATATAACCAATCCTCTATTGATTATCATATATTACGAGGAATAATTTGCCCAGTAGAATTATTTGCAAAAAAAAGAAGAAAAAAAATTACAAATAATGTTAAGGACATTCATCAAATCTCGTCTGTATTTGTTTACAATATCACGTCAGCTGATATCTAGACTGCCATAGATCAAAAAGAAAAATTTTTACAGGGGAATATTTTGCGTAACACCAGCCGGTGTAACGTAACATTTTCTCCTGTAACAATTCTTTTTTTTATATTTATAAGAGAAAGACTATTTTTAAGATCTGATTTTTTCGATTTTCGGACCAAAATATCGTAGCACACTGCTAGAAATATAAATTACATTTGCGTGAAATTTGCAAAACCTAGGCTCAGCCATTTCGGAACCTATAAGGACAGACCTCATACACACACACAAAATTTTATATAGCTATCTATATATCTAAAAAAAAGTAAGTAGTGTGTGTGAGGAAAACACTCATCCTATATACTCAACGGATTTTGATCTAATTTTAAATTATTATCACAGTAAAACAACGTCGCAGCTCACAAGAGACATGACAGCCAACAACCCGGAAGCGGAAGTGTATGCTTCTTGTGAGCTGCGACGTTGTTTGACTCTGAAAATTATTATATAATCTCTCACATTCTGAATATTTATATATGTGTGTGTGTGTGCGTGTGCGTGTGCGTGTGCGTGTGCGTGCGCGTGTGCGCATGCGCGCGCGTGTGTGTGTGTGTCGTTAATTTATTAGATTAATTTAGTGCTGGAAGTTCTTTTTAATTTTTTTTATTACGAACTCTATTTTGTATAATGTCGTCCGAAGAGGTCTTTAGTTGCTTGTAACTGGCTGGCCGAAAGATGCTGGTGAATGCGTAGTGGTATATAAATGCTTATGTAACATTAAATAAATAGAATATCTTGACCTACTTCGTTATTGAACGATCTTGGATGAGCCTTGTTAAAACTTCATTAGCTGCTTCATCTCTGGAAAATATTAAGCTAGAATCACACACACACACACACACACACACACACACACACACACACCTTGAGTTGAGCATATTAGGAAGTGATATACAAATTACCATTAGCATATTAAGCGATGCTCTTTGTATAAGCAAATTGAGCTTAAGTATTTGGACAGTTTCAAAACACTGTTAATTCACTGCCCGCATAGCAGCAGCCGAATACCGAAATGGTTAGCATATTCATTAAATTAATGAAAAAGTATTTACACCTTTTTTTTCAGGTGTGGAAGTAGATAAATATTTTTCGTTAAATAATTTTTTTTTCAAGGCGATTCCCTTAAGGATAGTATTTTCTACCGGCTGAAGTAAAGTAGCCGACGACAACAAAGTAAGTTGAGAAGGTTGCTATAGATTATACGAGGAATTTTCCTTGACAGAGTTCAAAATAGACTTCGTAGCTTAGTGGAGGATGCCCTTTTCTCTTCCCTGCAACCTCTTTCACACAGAAGAGACGTTGTGAGCCTATCTCCGCTTTATCGTTATTTTCATGGCAAGTGCTCAGCTGAGCTTCAATCTATGATCTCCCATCACCAAACCTTCACGAAAAACACTCGTCTAGCTAAAACCACTATCAATAATTTCCCACACTTTCTATTTGTGCCTAAATCTAAATGTAGATTCCATGAACAAAGTTTCTTTCTTAGAACTGCACGCCTGTGGAACTCTCTTCTGTTTGCCTGCTTTCCAGCTGACTACAATCTGATTGTCTTCAAGTCCAACGTAAACAAGTTCTTGATGAACCGTCCCCCTAAGTAATCCAATTTACAAAATTCCCACTACTTATGTTTACTACGCTATAATCACATTGACCAATGTATACGCATTAACCCTTATTCTCGAGTGGTTTCCGGGCCTTGATAAATGGTGATTCCTGTGTAAAAAAAAAAGTTTCTGAACCGGTAGCTTTATGCTATATGCTTTATGATAGAGACAGCAGGATTCTTTCCGAATTTTTGACTCCACATAAGTTCACTAAAATAGCAGTCAAGCAGATCATGGTTGGTTCCACACTCTCTTTTATTTTGTAGCTTTGCTTCCTTCCAGATTCCTTCCTAATGATTTCTGGTAGCCCTAGTCGTAGTGTCCAGGAAATTATGACTGGGGTTAACTGTAAGATGTTTTAAACTCTTTCCTTTCCTTTCTTTTTTTTTCTTTCAATTTTTACCGTCTGCTCACTCGCGTCTCTTTTTGCTCACTCGGTACAGTCCGGCGGTTTCCGTCGTTCGCCGGGCATTGTCGAGTAAAACTCACGGATAAACGAACACCAGAATGCAAAAGTACCGATATTCAAAATAATTTTTTGTCGACCCTTAAATTGAAATCAGCAGTTTTGACGTGGATATGTTATTAGGTTGAGAGCATGACTGGAAAAGCGTGCAATTGTTCACACGAAGAATGGTAAAAAAAAAAACAAATAAACAAACATAGAAAAAACAAAATGGCGAATTATAAAATATGGATTACATCATCATGACCCGCCATTTTTTTGTCCCGCCAAAGCTAAAAATGACAACAAATAAAATGGATGTTAGCATTCGTGCTCAAAATACAAAACCTCCCTTTACAATCTTTTATTCTTCGGAATTCAGATTCATAAAAATCAATCTTTTGTATTTCGACTGCGGAAGATTTAGCAATGCGCTCACGTTTCAGCCTCTGTTATAATAAAATAGACGCGTGTCTGTCTGTCCGTCCACCAACTAATTCCATGTTATTATGTTCCGTAATTTTTTAGATAGCGATTTATTTATTCGTATTAATTTGATTATTCGGACTACTGATCTAATTCCGAGTGCTATTTTCTTTTCGGTCGCTCATCTTCAGATATTCTGGTCGAACTCGGGAAATCTGCACTGAAAGTTAAACCGAACCCGTTATTAAATCCACACACATAACACGCTCTCGGTCCGCCATCAATGACTTGGTAAATTTTCTAAGTAAATTATATAATTACAAGGAGCCATGGCGTAATGGATAAAGTACTTAGTGTTACAATTGTAAAGTTATATTCTTTTGAAGATTGAATGCGTAAGCCTCAGTGCGGACGGACCTAAAAAATACAAATTCTATATAAAGGGTTCCGTATGAAATTGCATGCAGTTTTTCGAGTTAGACAGAAAGATGCGTCTGAAGGAAATCGGAGGTTACATCTGCCAAAACGTTGTGAAAATAACACTCAAGATGAGAATAGTAGCCCGAAGAATCCAAATAATACAAATCATCAATCCTCACATCAAAAGATACACCTGGAGAAGGTTAGAGGTTACATCGGCCGAAACGTTCTGGAAAGAACGGTAGTCCGAAGAATCCAAATAATATAAAATAATCCTCATCTCAAAAGCTACATCTGAAGAAGATCAGAGGTTACATCGGCCGAAACATTATGAAAATACTCAAGATGAGAACAGTAGTCCGAAAAATCAAAACGATTTTATGCTATTTGACCCAGGAAAAACATATGCTGAAAATATTTACCTGCTTTGCTGGATGTTTGACACAAGGCCAGGTGAGCTGGTTGTTGTAAAAATAGCGCAATAGATTCAGTGTACTCTGGCTTATTAAAATTGCTTGAGCAGTGCTGTCTCTATTTCTAGGAATGGACGCCTCAAGCGATTAGCAATACATTAACTCCTTCTCATAGAGAATATACTTTATGTGTATGGGAGTGTTCTTAGATGGATTATGTCTCCGATAAATATCGAAAATCGACAATCGAAAAATGTCGATTAAAAAACGAGCAGTTCCATTTTGACCAAAATTAACACCCTTAGACAGCCTAACCTCAGAAGTGCATTTTACAATTTTTATCACCACACAGGCAGATAGACGTGTCATACAAAATCCAAAGTTTGTTCTTTAATTAATAGGGCTATGACAACAGCATATTCTTTTTCTTGTTTTGACTCTCAGGTATATATCCATTGATATCTTATATGCTTTTATGTAGAGTGATGTGGTTCTAAGTTGCTATATTGTGTCTGTGTCGTTCGTTGGTTGTTTTTGTTTTACGGCATATTAAGCCTTTTCAGAGTGATTTTGAAGAATGTTTTTTAATAGAATATACATTTTTTTTCAAGTCGGTTTCTATTTAACCCAGAGTGGACCAGGGAGCAATGGCAATTAAAGGGTGGCCCCACACTCCCCAAAGCCCGTAAGCTGGGGCCTCACCATCGGATATAGTTTAAGGTCATATCAAGGACCTAACTGTGTCGGATATATACTCGAAAGTCAAAAACAATGAAAAGAATATGCTGTTGTCATAGCCCTATTAATTAAACAGGCGCGCGCTCGAAATGAACGTTGCTATTTAGAGCACAAATAGACCATGATACTTGACTTTTATATTTGAATCTTTAATTCAAGACATTATATAAAATAGTTTGATAAAATCAAGAATAGGTTCTCTACAGTGCAATATAGACTACAAATTATTTTGCACTAAGTCACTGCGGATTGTTTTTTTTATTCTGTCTCATTTGTAAAACTGTCTTGTTTAAAGTCTTTGGCCAGTTTCGCGATGGAGGTTGGTCTGCTGAATTGTTTCTTGATGTTGAAATAGTGTCATGAGGTTTGAATTCTGAGTGCTCATCAAATATTGCCCGGTGCCCTCAACATCCCAGTTTAAAATATTGAATGTTTATTCATTAACACTTACAACGATCATTGTGTATTATTAATTTGCATATTTATTTCATAAACCTTATTTAATTAATTAGATCTTCTGTAACATATATTTTTAGTTGTCATTGCCATATATTCTAATATCATACACAATATTTTCGTTGATAGTAAAACGTATAATAAAAAAATAGATACTACACTGGTCTAGGCAAAAACCAAAAGGTCAAGGAACCATTAAAAGTGAAATATGTTTTTATGATAGAATTTTTTTTTTTTAATGAGAAACAAATTTCTGATATAATCGATTATGGTATGGGAAATTCGGTGTCTTTTGTCGTCTTGAAATAATCCTCACAGGAATTACCTTCTCTGTTTATACAAGGTTAGATAGGGTTAATCCTTCTTAGAAGTATTAATCATCAAGCCTAATGCGTTCGAATGTGTGTACGTTTGGTTGTATTAACATAGTATGTTTCTACAGGGTGGCCCATTTAAAAGTGGCCCGGAAAATGTAGTAGAGAGGAGAAACATTCTTTTATTGTTTAGCTTATATGTAGTATTGTTTAAATTAAGGTACTGGAAGTGCTTCCCCTTGACAACGTTTACAAATACTGTATGTAGATCTTCTCTGGTGATTATGAAACTTGATATATAGAGGATTTGAACTCGTATAACTAATTTGATTCGGTTTTTATACACTACATATAATTGCTTAGGGGTTAAAATTGAAGATCAGAACATAGCCGGTGTAAATCGACTAAACGTATTACTGCTACACGTGTGTACATATACATTTTATATAGTAAAGTCGGTTAATTTTTATCCATTTGTTATTAGCTTACATCATAACGAATAATGCTTGACAGCTATATGTTTTGGTTTCGATTCTAGCTGATGGCACCCAACTCATATTGTTTTTAGCTTTTAAAAGGATCACTATGTACTGGTTTTATTTCAATAATCAATAGAGTATTAGGTCTATAATAAATATGAAATCTGCATGGATAAAAATGTCATATTAAAGAGCATTTTACGATCGGGCAACATTGGCCGACCTGCTAGGATATATATATATATATATATATATATATATATATATATATATCCGTGGATGACTATAAATGCCACTCTTCTTCTTGGTTTGAGAACTTCATAAGAGAAATCCTTGGCTGGTGGTAATGTTCTCCTTTAGTTGATCTAGAGTGTGAGAATTGTTTACATGAACTTTTTGTTTTAATATCCCCCAAGATAAAAATCACATGATTACAAGTCCGGGGAACGTAGTGGCCATAACTCTTTACTTATTTTTCTCTCTTCCGTGAACATCTCATGAACTCATGTCAATGATCTGAGATCTGTGGCATGTAGCGCCATCTTGTTGGCAAACGAATTGCATTTTGTCTTGTGGTGTCAGTTGGTCGATAAGAGAAAGATTAGAGAGATCGAGCGACGTTTAAGTGGGTCGCTTAATCTGAAAAAAAAAAAAAATAATTAGAGAAAGATTAAAGATAGGGCGGGATACTTTTTAAGTGGGCCACCCTGATTTAGGAACTATTAATCGGAATTGGGAATTAGAAAAATTGGAACTTTTTTGAGTATCAGAATCGGTATCGGAATCGGGAAAATTTGTGCGCATTTTCCGATGCCAAAAACGATCTCTCTAAGTATATTCCTTTATTTGATTTTGCTTAAAACAAAATTTTCCTCTGCTGATAGTAATGTTAAAATAATAAATATTTATTGATTTTTAAACTATCAGTAAATCTAAAATCGATAGATCACCTACCTACCCCATCCGCCTCCACGGTTTATGGTTAAATATTTATAGATTTATAACGCATCGGAATCAGTAATTGTATCGGAATCGGAAATTTAGTACGGAATCCGTAATCGTATCGGAATTGGGAATAATATTGGAATCTTCCCTTCACCCTTCACTAGTTTCTATACACTCTTATATCAGAAATTCCTAGACGTTTTACGTACTCCCCATATATATATATATATATATATATATATATATATATATTATGATAACACAAAAAGATGGAGGAAGTGAGGAAACATGGATGTGGAAATCCTTTTACCCGAATACGATGTCCAGCATGTTAAAAATATACCATTTGTTGTAAAAACCTAATGGGTAAACATCTGAAGAATTTGGTGGGTACAGGATATTTTTACGGAAACATAAATCGTAAAATTGCCAACTCATTAATGAAACAGCTGTAATGGAAAAATCCAGGAAATAAAGGAAGGTTATAAAAAAGAAAAAGTGAGTCTTTGAATTTTCAACAAAATTTTGCACTATATATATATATATATATATACGCACACACACACACACACACACACACACATATATATATATATTATATATATATATATATCGTATTTCACGGACTATTCGGCTTAGTTGCGTCGCCTTTTATTGTCCATTTTCATATAACTTACTTAAAACAAAAGAAAATATTATTTTCAGTTCCTTTAAAAACTGTTGCGCTGAAACAGACAGCCATTGTTTATTCGTTTTGTTCGGCCTCGAGATGGCGCTAGTGTAGTCGAGATATGAAATCGACACGAAAGGGAAATAAACCCGCTATTTGTTTGTTTATATATTTATTTGGTTCGGTATGTTTATTACACTTTTAAAATGGCGTAAAAAATAATCTTTTAAAACATATGCATTGCATTATCAACCCTCAGTTCCCACGATGGAAAACTAGACAGTTCATTTGTGATGTGGAGATATTTAGTGCTTTCCTATTCCTCCCTCCTTCGTCCTCTAAAAATGGAACACCCTGAATGGGACAAAAAATGTTCCGGTCGCTAAAAACCTTGTACAGTTGGAACGATAAAATTGTCGCCCTAAAGAAAACAAAACTACAGCTTTATTTAAAAACTTTTATTGGAAAAAATCAATTCAGGTAACTTGATTATGTAGTAGAGCTGATATCTATTCAATGTAGCGCCCTTCAGCTACAAGCACCGCCTTGATACGGGTCCGGAACTAGGAGCGTGCCTTTTCTACAAACGCCAGCGGGAACTCGGCGAATATTCTGCGGATGGCGGCGGTTAGACTTTTTTTTTCTTTTTTTTTACACGCTGGTCACCACTTATCAAGGCCCGGAAGCCACTCAGGGATAAGGGTTATTGCAAGTACAGTACGTAAGTGTAGAGATTTGATGAAGTGTTTACTTAAGGGGGCGGTTCATTAGGAATTTGTTAACGTTGGACTTGAAGACATCCAAGTTGTAGTCAGGTGGGAAGCAGGCAGACGGAACAGAGTTCCACAGGCGTGCAGTTCTAAGAGAGAAGCTTTGTTCATGGAATCCACGTTTTGATTTAGGCACAGATAAAGAGTGGGGGAAATTTTTCACAGTGGATTCAGCTAGACGGGTGTTTTTCGTGAAAGATTGGCGAGGGGGGACCAGAGATTGGAGTTCAGACGAGCACCCACCATGGAAATAACGATAAAACAAGGATAGGCTCGGAACGTCTCTTCTGTGGGAGAGAAGTTGCAGGATAGAGAAAAGGGCATCCCCCACTAAGCCACGAAGTCTATTTTGTACTCTGTCAAGGCAGGATAGGCTGTTTTTAGCAGCTCCTGCCCAGATGTGGCAGCAGTATTCCATCCTTGGACGTACTTGGCTTTTATATAGATAGAGAATTGCATCAGTAGTGAGATATCTTCTGGAGCGGTAGAAGGATCCCACCATCTTTCCAGCGACCTTGGCAACAGACTTTATATACGTGTTTCATTTCAGATCAGGAGTCAAGGTCAAACCCAGAAGCTTGTCAAAACACGGGGCTTCTCCTAGACGAGAGCCATCCATTTCAATTGATGCCAGATGGGGATCAGAGCGTTGATGATGTAAGGATAGGAGTTTGGTTTTAGATGCATTAAAAGTAACTAGCCACGTCTTCCCCCACTGTACCACGCGCCCGAGATCAGAGGAGAGACAATCAGAGAGGACTTTGTCATTTATAGCCTTTGATGTGTTGCCGTAGATGGTCGTGTCATCAGCATAGATGTCAACTAATGATTTAAGTATGTGTTTAGGGAGGTCATTGATGTAGATCAGGAAGAGAGTTGGGCCCAGGATTGACCCTTTAGGAACTCCAGCATTAATACTGCCTCTGATTTTTGTACATCGACCACTACTCTTATGAGCCTATCGGAGAGAAATGATTTAATGATTTGCTTTGGTGCTGTAGAAGGTAAAGCTGGTGATATCCTTGACGTATGACCAAACGAAATAGTTCATGTCGGGGAAGGAGGGGAGCCAATGAGAGAAGGGTACAAAGTCATAACACTCCTGTAAAGCCAAGAAGGTGCATAAATAGAACAATTAAAGAATAAACTAAATTCAATTGAACCCTCTATAAAATTCATACACAAACAACTCCCTACCTTTGCTAGATGTACTTATTATAAGGTCAGAAAAGGGTCGATTGCTTAAAGCACAGCTGAAAAACTTCACATAAGAAAGATTACTTACACTAATACCACAGTGACAGAATAAAGACTGGCATGCTGGTCGGCTTTTCTTACGTGCTTTCAAAATCTGTAGTCACCAATACCTTGACGAAGTTCAACATATCATCAACGCGCTAAAAACTTTACAATATCTGACTTATTTCATTTCTAATGCGAAGAAAAAAAATATTCTAACACAAACAAACAGAAACAAAACATACCTAACATATCTCTACTAAATAGATATCTCCTTATACCAATCCATAATAATAACTAGTGCTGGGACGATTAATCGGAATAAGAATCGGGAATCTGAAAAATCGACAAATTTGGGAGTATCAGAATCGGTAGCGGAATCGAAAAAAAATGGTGCTTATTCTCCGATGCATAATCGATTCTTATAAGTGTCTTTTTATTTGATTTTGTTTAAAGCAAAATCTTCCTCTGCTGGTAATAATGATAGAATAATAAACATTTATTGATTTTGAAATACTAGTAAAGCTTAAATCGACAGATCATCCTCCACAAGTGTATTTTGATGTTTAGGAAAATATCTGCATATTTAACAATTGTTTTTACGAAAATCGGGGGAAATAACAATTTTATAGTTAAATATTTAGAGATTTATAAAGAATCGGAATCGGTAATTGTATCGGAATCGGGAATTTAGTCAGGAAACGGTAATTGTATCGGAATCGGGAAATATATTAGAATCGTGCCATCACTACTAATAACACAATATTTGCAATACCCTCAACAGACTTGGTATACACACGATACAAACAACCTTATTGATGATGAAGCAAACGTTCAAAAAAAACAAAAAAAAACAATAGGCACTCTTCCAAAACTTCCACATCCAACGCCGGCATATATTCTGTCCCCTGTAATAACTGCTACCAGACATATATATGAGAAACACAACGTAAATTGGAAATAAAACTCAGTAAACATAGAAGAGACATAAAGAACGGCAACCCCTTAAAAGTACGCCCCCCCACCCACAGTGCTTAACATGGCCACTCGCTCAGCTTTGCACGTGCAAAAATCATCAAATTCGTTCTAAACGAAGACTTCTAGCAGGGCTCTATGAACAAATTTATCTGTAGTTGACCTTTGACAACTAAATATTTTTGTTTACTAGCAAAACCCACGTGATTTTTAGAATATGACATCTTCATTCTGTGACGAGTATGTACATCATAAAGATTTTTCTGTTATTTTTTTAATAAGTGTAATTTTAAACATACAACAAATGTTATGTTGATACTTGAAGGTATAAACATTCTAATTTCTTCAGGTGTTTTTTAAAACAGCCTTCGTTAAAAAATGTATATTGTTCTATTAAACTTTTATTGTTTAAATAATGTAACTTTGTTCGTGTTATTAAAAAAAAAAGTTGAAAATATGTTTTTCACTCAGCAGAGAGCTTTGGAACATTGTCAATGAAAGAAATACAATCGCTAAAAGATAAGCGTTTCATTATTTCTAGTTGCCACTTTGAAAAATCACTCGCAAATGCGACTGTTTCACTCGCAATGTAAAGCCCTGGAAGACTTATAGAATCAGCACTCATTTCAAATACCAACGCCATCAAGCAGAAAAAAAAAGAATTCTACAATTTAGCCCCCATTATAGGAAATATAATAATCAAAGGACAAAATATGAATGTAGATCCTTGGCAGCTATTTTATATATCCTTAACCGGTTCTCCTTAATAATGGTATTAACAAACTAGCAAGCGCATATAAATAAAAACGCACTAAACAAATATAAAAAATAACAATAATAAAATCATTTAACATTTCAGTAAATATGAATGTTTATATATATGTGTAACGTGTGAATCCTTTTTGGGGTCAACGGCCAACTAGCACCGTGTGTGTATGTATGTGTATGTTAGGGTGGAGAGGGTTCCCGTAAGCCGTGGTGAAGGCAACCTTTCTAGGAGAAGCAAATCTCTGATTTAAAAAAAAACATAAAGCGGGAGACCAGTACCCGCATTAAGCTGGTCTGCAGTTTAACTTGTTGCTAGCTATCTTGCTCTTGCTTGTGTGCTGAATCTCAACATTTTGAACCCAGAGAGAGGCTTAGCTGTCGTACAAAGCTAAGACTCTGTAATATCATCTGTGTATAGATACTTCCTCAGACATTTGTCTATTAAAATGGTCCTGTGGCGACGGAAGTCATTTTTGGGCTCATGGACTTTTAAGTGTCTGAGGGAGCGGCACTCGTCTGACAAGACGCTGCAATTACAATATATAAGTGAAAATGCCTGTCTGTATGTGTATGTGTGTATACATTGCTTTAGCAAACTATTCTGTCAATTTTTAATCTAAAGACTCGAGATTTGGCATAAGGAGTATTGATATTTGGAAAGCTCTTTTTAACAGGTTTTCCGCCAGAAATTTGGCTGTCAAGGGATCAAAGTTTAACGATTTGACGGTTAAAAACTCTACCAAACGTTTCCTCTAATTTTGGGTTTAAACCCTTTACATTTTAGATGTAGGTTACTTAGACATGAATCAAACTTTTTAATTTGATTTGATCCCAAAATAATAGATGTAAAAGGGTAAAAATTGGGGTCCAAGTTAAAAACATTGACCTCCGCGATCTCTACAAAATTACTCAGCCAATTTTTGGTCTAAACATTTGAAATTTTACACAAAGTGTATTCAGACATAAGGCAAGCTTTTTAATCGGTTATTAGCCGAAAATGTTGCTGCTAAGGGTTAAAGTTCAAGAGATTTGACCTTTGCGGTCTCTAGCAAACTATTCAGCTAATTTTGTGTCTAAACAGTTAAGATTTTAACAAACTTATCCGCCAATCTTGGCTCTAAAGATTTGAAATTTTAGATGTACGTAACTTGAACATATGTAAAACTTTGTATTTTGATTTGAGACCAAAGGAATAAATGCTAAGGGGTCAAAATTTGTGTCAAAGTTAATAAAAAAAAATTACCTCTGCGGTATCTTCGAAATTACTCAGACAAATTTTGGTCTAAACATTTGAAATCTTACATAAAGTGTATTCACATGTAGGGCAAGTTATGAACAGTACACACGGCCCGAGCAAAGCCGGACTGAACTACTAGTATATATATATATATATATATATATATATATATATATATATATATATATATAATTATTTTTTTACTATAATAATTAAATACCTACAGACACTAGTGTTTCATCCTTTCGGGATTCTTCAGTGCAGGGTGTCACAATTACTACCAGTCGAACGATTCGAACCCCGCGACACGAGACATCTCTGGCTCGATTAGCGGAGACCGTATCCATTCGGCTACCATTAATCGTGTGAAATAGCGTTGAATTTTAAACATTTTAAATTTAAATGTTCATTACGTCAGACAGACAGTGATCAAGTCGTTATACGACGATCTACGCATGAGAGCTAAATTGACCGACTTTTATTCAACAGAAAGTGCTCAACTATAAGAAACGTATTTCTTAAAGGGGCTGTCATAATTATTTTTTTACTATAATAATTAAATACCTACAGACACTAGTGTTTCATCCTTTCGGGATTCTTCAGTGCAGGGTGTCACAATTACTACCAGTCGAACGATTCGAACCCCGCGACACGAGACATCTCTGGCTCGATTAGCGGAGACCGTATCCATTCGGCTACCATTAATCGTGTGAAATAGCGTTGAATTTTAAACATTTTAAATTTAAATGTTCATTACGTCAGACAGACAGTGATCAAGTCGTTATACGACGATCTACGCATGAGAGCTAAATTGACCGACTTTTATTCAACAGAAAGTGCTCAACTATAAGAAACGTATTTCTTAAAGGGGCTGTCATATATATATATATATATATATGAAGATGAGATGTAGGTAAAATATTTTCTGTTTTTTCCTTATAAGGGAAATGGATTCCATATTGTTCATTGTTAAAGTGTTTTTTATTCAATATGTCTGACGAAAGGCTGTTCTTGTGAAAATTTACAAACGACATAATGTTTGAATTTGTCCGAATAGTCTTGAAACAATTGTAACTAACGATGAAATACACTATTTGTTGCAATCAATCTATTCCTTGATGTCTTGGTTTTTGTTAAAACAATATATATATATATATATATATATATATGTATATATATATATATATATATATATATATATATATATATATTTGAGTGTTATTTGCGCAACGTTTCGGTCGATCTAACCTACTATCTTCTTTTCTTTATTTCTATCCGAAATCGGTAAGCTATCTGTGGAACTTAAAAATCTGCACGGAATTTCGCAAGGACCGGTGGCGTAGTGTATAAAGCACTTTGTTATATCCAGTTGTAAAGTTACGCTTTTGTAGAGGTTGAAGATCTAATCCTCAATGCAGTGAGACTCAAAAATAAAATAAGGAATTATGAAAACCACGACATACATCTTCGCTGCAGTTCAAATTACAAGTCATTGCAAGCGCGTATGATGACTTGGTAAATATGTCGGCGAAAAAGTGACCCCCCCCTTGTATAAAACTGCCCAGTTGAGGATGAAGGAATGAATGTTTTTGACCAATTTTTACATATTTGTCGTCCAAGACATGGGGCTTCAAAATGATACCGATCTGGCCAGGATCCGTCGCGCGTGTCAAAAGTTTTTGCGAGACACACACACGTGCATGCACATTTAGCTATATATATATATATATATATATATATATATATATATATATATATATATATATATATATATATATATATTTATATAAACTAGCTGGGGTACCCGGTGTTGCCCGAGTGTTTGGAGGCATGTGTTGAGAAAAAAAAGTGGTCGTAGGCATGCAGGCTCGAACCTGTACCACGAAGGGGGAAATGAACATGAAAAAAACGTGACGTGTTTGCTGTTGTGTCCATCGCCAAACCAAAAATGCGTAATGTTTAAATAAGGGCTAGACAATCGAAAAGAGGGGATGACTTTCGAAAATATCGGCGAAAGAAGCAACCCCTCCTTGTAGAAAAGTGCCGAGTTGAATGTGAAGGAATTAATGTTTTTTGCCCATTTTTCGATATTTGTCGTCCGAAGGGGCGATAATCAAAATGATAATTATCTCGTGAAAATCCGCCGTTTCTGTCGAATTCTTTAGGCAGAGATACATACATGCACACATACTTACATACATTTAAACAGACAGGTGAAATTTATATTATAGAAGATATTTTTTACCTTTTTATGTGAACCCATTAACCTTCCAGCCTCTTATATATATATATATATATATATATATATATACATATATATATATACTACGATATTGTCCCATTGATTACTGTACACGCAATAACCCTTATCTCCAATATATATATTTCTTCTCTATCTCATCTATCCTATGTATCTGTCCGTTCAATCATCTTTACCGTTGTTTACGTGACGAGATAAATAAAAGCTGGACGGGGGTCGAAACTGTATTTAAGAATCGCTATCAACCGCGATTATCAGGTCATCACGACCCGGACCGAGTGCTTTTGGGGATTGGAGATCAACAACAGCGGACAGCGGTCACTTGGTACGCGTTGTTTGTAATTGGCTTACGATGAAACAATGTTTATTGAGTCGGATGCTTGGTGGGATGATGAAGAAAAGGAATAATGAAAGAGGAAATAAAAGGAAAGTGAGGGTTTAGTTAGGGTGTCGATTAGCGTAAAAGTAATTAGCTTACTTACAAAGAGTCGGAAAAGAGAAAATAATCCGGTGACATGTTTGATCAAGGACACAAATTTTAAACGACGGCGTACATTAGATTCTTCGGGCGGGATGCATTAATTAAAATATAATATTTATGCGTATTTTACGACCGACCAAAGTCAGGCGCCCTGCTACTTTATATATATATATATATATATATATATATATATATATATATATATATATATATATATATATATATATATATATATATATACCAGCAAAAGTACCCGTCATTGACTGGGTTCAAAAACAGCCTACAGATAATCGACTCTGATTTATGAAAGTATGATAGGTTATGAAAAGGAAGGGTTGTAAAGAGATAGCTTCGAATTTGGGGGTATCACAACCAAAGCAAAATACGATGAAAGCAAAAATAAAATAGATAAACCCCATAATTTATTATACCATACCTGTTCACACTGAAACACTTATCGCAATATTCTATGGATCTATAGTAAAAAAAACCTTGTTAAACTTTGTGACATATTTCCATTCTATAAAGGCCAGGCGCGAACAAACACCCCATAATTTTATTATACAATTTTTCTTCAAACTGAAACATAATTATCAAAGTATACTTACGCAGATAAATATGAAAAGTCTTTATTAAAGTTTGTGTCTATTTCCATTCTATAGAGGCCAGGCGCGAACGCAGACCCCACAATTTTATTATATCATCCCTATTTAAGTTAAAACATACTTATCAAAGTATTCTTATGTACATCTATATCAAAAACACTTGTAAATGTGTTTTTTTTTATTTTTAAATTTTTTATTTCCATACTTTGTGGACCAGGCACGTACGCAGACCCCACAATTTTAATGAACCACCGTGCTGCCAGATCAAACATAGCCATTCCTGTGTCTCGATACATCTTCTATCATTATATGTAATCAGTTTTTTTTTAAATAGTCAAACATATAGGAGCCTATTCGTGACCAGACACACACACACACACACACACACACACACACACTCACACAGACATTCAGCTTTATATTATATATATACATACATATATATATATATATTTGTGTGCGTGTGTGTATACGTATATATACATGCATATAGTAGTCCCCCAGGTTACGGCATTAAAAATTAGCAACCAAATTTCACTACAGTATACCATACAGATGTATATAATAATAAAAAAAAACAGTATAAATAACACCGTAAGGCGGGTAAATACCATAACCAGGGGATTGAAATAACGTATTCCACATCGTAACCTGAAAAACAGTATCCCTTGGGCCACCGTATCCCGGGGTTCTACTGTATAGTTCTGTTTTTTACGATGCGCTGGCCGATCAATCCTCTGACCTTCTTCATGTGTATCTTGTCGAACTCGGGAATCTTTCTCTCTAATTCGGGAATCTTTTGGTCGTACTGGGGAATCTGAACGGTATTTGGAACGGAATAATTTTTTATTTACATGGAAGTAACCACCTATCAAGGCCCAGAGACCACTCGGGGATAAGGGTTATTGCGTGTACAGTAATCAATGGACAATATCGTAGTAATCGTTAGTAATGGAGGTTTGATAAAGTGTCTTATTTAAGTGGGCACTTTATCAGGAATTTGTTTATATTTATATTTTATTTAATCCAAGCAGATAACATGCTCTCTTGCCGTCAGTTATTTTTAGGGCTATGACAAGAGAATAACCTTGTCATTGTTTTGACACTCTAGTATATATCCGACACAGTTAGACACAACTAATCAATCGAGAACCACATCACTCTATCTAAAAACATATAAGATATTAACTGATATATACTCAAGAGTCAAAATAATGAAAAGAATATTCTCTTGTCCAGTTATTAGTTAGTAGAATTCTTCAGTATTTCGCTATTGTACGTTTTTTTATTATAATGTCGCCAGCAACGGGGTTCGAACCGTTAACCTTCAGAAATGTAAAACTCTTTCCAATGAACGTACCAAGTACTTTATCCATTACGCCATGGGTACTTGCAGAGACTCCAGAATTTTACTATTCTAACGGTCGCTTTAGCCGAAATTGTTTGTATCTCGCATGCACGGTGCATCGAATCACAGATGATTGCTTTAATGAAAACTGAAATAGACTTTCCGCGCTCTCCTTCTTTCTCTCTCTCTCTCTCTCTCTCTCTCACACACACACACACACACACACACACACACACATATATATATATATATATATATATATATAGAGAGAGAGAGAGAGAGAATAAATGACAAAAATTTATATTCCAAAATTCATGATGTTGACCATCTTATAATTTATTCCTTTAATTCAGTTGACTTATACAATTCTTGACAGTATCTGTTTCGTAGCGCAAAATCAATCACTTAATCATTATATCAATCAGTGAATCTTAAGGGCATTCTATATTCACTGATTGATGTAATAATTAAGTGATTGATTTAGCGCTACGAAACAGATACTGTCAAGAATTGTATACGTCAACTGAATTAAAAAAATAAATTATAAGATGATCAACATCATGGGTTTTGGAATATAAATTTTTGTCATTTATTCTCTATATTGCTCTGTAATTAAATTGAGCTACTTATATAAAGGTTGATATATAAAAAGAAAATATATTTCTACAGAAATATATATATATATATATTTATATATATATATATATATATATATATATATGGATAAGAATTACAGTTAAGTTTACCAAAATGATCTAAGATAGGCAAAACTAAAATAAATTATAAATACTAAAGAATTAATATTTATTAAGTAATCTCAACCAGATGTAAAAGCTCAATAAAACCAAATAGGAAATAGAGCTTATAATAAGAACAAGTAGTTAATAAAACATGTTAAAAAACACGTTGAAAAAAGTTAAAAACATTTAATTTTAAAAAGGAAATATTAAATAAGTGGATAGATAAATGGATAGACGGATAGAATAGATAAATCCATTTATTTAGTGTTTCCTTTTTAAAATTAAATATGTTTTTTAACTCTTTTAAAGTGTTTTTTTAAACATATTTTATTAACTACTTGTTTATATATATATATATATATATATATATATATATATATATATATATATATATATATATACAGGGTGACCACAAAAAACCGGCTCCAACTCTAATTAGGCCCCGTGTCTTAGTGTTTTGTTCAAATGAAATGAAACTTTGGTCATAACTAGTTTATTATATTCAAAACATCACATCAAAACACTAGGGTCTTTGGCCTTTTTTTCTCCGTTCTACAGAATATGTTCTAGATGGCCTCTATTTAGCTTTTGTTTTGTTTTTTTGGGTCACCCTGTATAAAGTTCATATTAATTAGTGTAATGGACTTTAAACTGTTAATTTCAAGGTGCTCAATAATAGTTAGACGTGTGTCTAGGGGGTCTATGCTCATAGTTTTTATATTTTTATATACAGAATATTTCATATTCCTACACAGCTTATAAGCGAAGGGCGTATTTGTTTTGTTTAGCTCAATTCACTTTTACGCACGGGAAGAAAATAGTTCGAGATCGTAAGGACACAACCCTTTGTTTTTTGAATATCCAAATTCATAAGATTTGTCTTGAATTGCTGTTCTCTCAAACTGACCCAAACGTTATTTGTAGGAACAGTCCCAAAGAAAATTAGAACGTCAATACAAACTTTCCAGGTGTAAGAAATAGTTATTTATTTTCTTTTGGTATACCGCACTAGTCGCCGATATGTATTTAGCACTAATATGTTTTCTCTTTCTGACTGCCAGGTCGACCATCTGTCATTACAGAGAACCAGACATAGCTGGCTATCAATACACGGTACTAGATACAGCTACCTGTACATTCACGTCATCAGACACAGCTGAGTGTCAATACATGGCACCAGATACAGCTAGTTCTTAATCGAAGAGGAAGAGCTGCCGCATGCTTGCCAAGCATTACTTCCAACGGGTTTTCTCTTTTTCTTCCTTTATCCTTCTGATCTCCATGCCTATATATGCATTTCCTTCCGTGAGGTCACGGCCACGTCACGGCCACGTCATGCCATAAAATGTTGACTCGACACGTCATTTTAATGATGGAACTAGACTGTTACAACGTTACGAAGTACTAGTATAAAAAGAAAAAAAAAACGATCTTTGGCTTGGATAGTCCCGAGTGAGTGTCGACCTATGTCAGATTCTAAAGTAGAAACGTGAAATTAGGTACGGTAAGACACAAATTGGAATCAAACGGGAGTTTTTCTTTTCTTTTTTTTTTTTTTTGCTGATCTCCAGCGACCCAATTGAACCAGACAGCCAAACTCGTGACCGGATCGAGACGACCATGAAACTTGTTTACATATTGAGTCGGATTATGCGCAGAAGAACTAATCGAAATGCCCGGATGTGCACTCCAAAACTAATGGAATTGATTGGATGATTGTTGCGATCAGTTGATTAAGTTAGAAAAGCCGCTCAGAGGAAACAAGAAAAATGTAAACAAGAACTCGCTTGGAGGCTGCAGGCATTTATCGAAAGAAAAAGGATGCACACACACACACACACACACACACACACACATACACACACACACACACATATATATATATATATATATATATACATATAAGTGTTGGACGATAAATCGGAAGCGGAATTGAACTTGCAAAATCGGAACTTTGGTGGTATCGGAATCGAAAAAATTGGAGCATAATTTCCGATGTCTAAACGATTCTTTTAATTTTTTTTTTTTTTGGTGAAATGAAATGAACACAAATTATTTCTTTATAAAAGTTGTTCATTTACAACATGGGAGTAAGGACCATAGAATGGGAAAGGGTTACACATCCCACTTCCAGATTTAACGTCGATTCCCGAAGTCTAATTAATTTCTTTTATTGGTACATTACTGTAAATATCCATTTTGTATAACTTTTGGCATATATTCGCTAACAGTTTTAAACAACTCAAAAGATTTAAAATGCCCTGGACAAGTTTTTTTCAATTTCGTTGGCACCGTCCGGACACCGTCTTTGTATGCCATCGACTTCTTTTGAAATTAGTAATGTTTATGACACTTCTTGGTTTTTGACACAAGTGAAAATACAGATAAAAATCATTAGAAGTTTTCGATAAAAAGGAAATTATATTTACCTAAAGGTGTAAATCTATTGTTGTTGTTGATGTTGTTGTTGTTATTATTATTATTATTGTTGTTATTATTATTATTGTTATTATTATTATTGTTATTATTATTATTGTTATTATTATTATTATTATTGATATTATTATTATTATTGTTATTATTGTTATTATTATTGTTATTATTATTATTGTTATTATTATTATTGATATTATTATTATTATTGTTATTATTGTTATTATTATTGTTATTATTATTATTGTTATTATTATTATTGATATTATTATTGTTATTATTATTATTATTGTTATTATTATTATTATTATTGTTATCATAATTATTGATATTATCATTATTATTATTGTTATTATTTTTATTGTTATTATTATTATTATTATTATTATTGATATTATTATTATTGATATTATCATTATTGTTATTATATATATATATACACATGACACGCGATCCAAAAGTAATAGCCTCATGTTAATGAAATAAATTAATGAGTACTCATAAATACTCAGAAAGTAATATTGTGCTATATAGTTCAATACACATAGTAAAAGCACATTGATAGAGATAACGCTTAATTTACTAATTAAAACCTATTAAAGAATGTTTTTTTTTGTTTAATACGAATATATATATATATATATATATATATATATATATATATATATATATATATATATATATACAGTGGGGAAAATAAGTGTTGGACACATCCCATTATTCTTTATTTAACACATTTTTTATGCAGCGAATGACGCGAAAATTTAACAAGAAATAGTTACTCATTTAACAATAACAAATAACTTTACAAATTGGAACATTTTAATGCATAACAAAAATTATATAATAAAAACAAGAATAGCCTGGAAAAAAAGTGTTGGACACATTGTTTTAAATTATATCTTATTATTATTTTTTATAAATAATGCTGGAAAGAAAGAAGGAAAGAAAAAGTCAAGGGAAGTAATTCACTTCCGGAAGGTACAAGCGGAAGTTAAAGAGTTCTCTTTTCTTTCAGCACAACCATACTCTACGTCGTTGGAAAGTATTGGAACACGTTAGTCACCAGTAAGCCATCACGCGTGAAGGTTCTCAGGATTAGTAAACGTAAAGAACTCTCTCAAGTCGTCCGTGATAAGATTATTGCCGAGCACAAGAATGGAATTGGTTATCGGCGTATATCTGCTCAATTCAAAATCCCTGTAAGCACCATAGGAAACCTTATTAGGAAATGGAAGGTGCATGACTCAACCGTGAACCGTCCGCGCACCGGAGCTCCTCGCAAGATGTCGGATCGAGCAGTTATGGAAGATTGTACGAAAAGTTCAGCAGCAACCGAGAACAACACGAGGCAAACTTCAGAAAGATTTGGAAAAAGCAGGGATAGTAGTAACAAAACCAACGATTAGTAATGTACTCCGACGCAACGGTCTTAAATCGCGTACACCTCGAAAGACACCATTACTAAAAAAATGTCATGTTAATGCTCGTCTGAAGTTTGCAAGAGACCACTTATTGAAAACAGATGATTACTGGAAGAATGTGATCTGGTCTGATGAGACGAAAATTGAACTTTTCGACATTAACTCTGTACGTCGAGTATGGAGAAGAGATGGCACAGCGCACGATCCCAAGAACACCCTCCCCACTGTAAAGTTTGGTGGTGGAAATGTCATGCTCTGGGGATGCTTCTTTTCAAATGGTACTGGGTCACTTCATATTATAGATGGAAAGATGAATGCAGCCAAATATCGGGAAATTCTTGAAAATAATCTATTGCCTGCTTCCAATGCGTTAAGTATGCGACAGGGATGGATCTTTCAACAAGATAATGATCCCAAACATACTGCTAAAATAACCTCCGATTGGTTCGTACAGAACAAAATAGATGTTCTTAAGTGGCCCAGTCAGTCCCCAGACTTAAATCCTATAGAAAATCTATGGAGAGAGCTCAAAATCATGGTCCACCAGCGAGATCCACGTAATATTCAGGATTTGAAGAAAGTATGTGTTGAAGAGTCGGCCAAAATCTCGCCTGAACGTTGTCACAAATTAGTTTCGTCGTATAGAAAACGTCTCGAAGCTGTAATAGCCAATAAGGGGTTTTCATCTAAATATTAGATGAAATTGTGTTAGTGTGTCCAACACTTTTTTTCCAGGCTATTCTCGTTTTTATTATATAATTTTTGTTATGCATTAAAATGTTCCAATTTGTAAAGTTATTTGTTATTGTTAAATGAGTAACTATTTCTTGTTAAATTTTTGCGTCATTCGCTGCATAAAAAATGTGTTAAATAAAGAACAATGGGATGTGTCCAACACTTATTTTCCCCACTGTATATACAAATATATGTATGTATACATATATATACATACAGTACTATTTCGCTGTTTCACAGCTCATCAGTGCGGCTAGACAGGCAACTGCCTCAAGCCAAGATCGAAACCCACCGCCCGAATGACAGCCAAGTCTTCTCACCATTACGCTATACGGCTGCTGCTGTGTGGGTAATGAATAAACGATGTTTTGACATCGTCCAAATGCCTCGGCTCGATTTGTTTACACAAAGAGAGTCGCTTAATACGCTAATGGAAGTTTGTATATCACTTCCCAATATGCTCAACCCAAGATAGGGAGCATTGTGCTGATTGGCGTAATGGTTCAAAGCCCTGACTATCGCACGGGCGGTCGGGTTTTGATCTTGGTCTGAGGTAGTTGCATGTCAAACCGCACTGATGAACTGTGATAAAGCGAAACAGTACTGTATATGTATTTTTTTACATAGGCGTCACCACTTATCAAGGCCGATAGGCCACTCAAGGATAAGGGTTAAAGAGTGTAGAGTAGTCAAAGGGACAATATAGTAATCGATAGTAATGGAAGTTCGGTAAATTTGTTAACTTAAGTGGAACGGCTCATCAGAAACTTGTTCACGTTGGACTTGAAGACAATATAGACAGCTGGAAAGCAGGAAAACGGAATACAATTCCACAGGCGTGCAGTTCTAAGAAAGAAGCTTTGATCATGGAATCTATGTTTAGGTTTAGGCATAGATAAAGAGTGTGGAAAATTATTGATAATATTTTCAGCTAGTCTAGTGTTTCTTGTGAAAGTTTGGCGAGGGGGGGACCATAGATTGAAGCTCAGTCGAACACTTTCCATGAAAATAACAATAAAGCAGAGAAAAACTGGCAACATCTCTTCTGTTAGATAGAGGTATATATATATATATATATATATATATATATATATATATATATATATATATATATACACATATATATATACGAATATATGTTTTTTTTAATTATACATGACTTATTATTTATATTGAACTATGTAACACAATATTACTTTCTCAGTACTTATTAATTAATCTCATTTAGGCCAGTTCTATATATATGGACATTATTTTGTTGGAAATGTTAATAAACTAATATATGCTGCTTGTTATTTATTTTTTTCGTCTGAAAGTCTAATTTTCTGCATTATCCACAAAAATATCAGTTTCACCAAAGCATATTTGTTGATTCAATCTATTTCTCATTCCGTGAAAGTTTCACGAGTTCTCATAATCTTGAATATGGGTATAATTAATATCATTTTATTCATATGTACTTCTCTTTTACCCGTGTAAAACTATATGCTTTTGAAATGAGTAGAATTTGTTGACGTCTTCGTCCAAATTTATTTGTGACTTCCTGTATATGGCGCTGAAAACATGACATCTTGGAATTCATATAAAAAATAAGTAAATTAAAATTCCTAACCGTCTCGGAAATATATATATATATATATATATATATATATATATATATATATATATA
Source organism: Euprymna scolopes (assembly GCF_053919585.1). Classification (NCBI taxonomy): domain Eukaryota; kingdom Metazoa; phylum Mollusca; class Cephalopoda; order Sepiida; family Sepiolidae; genus Euprymna; species Euprymna scolopes. The sequence continues at coordinate 54,702,822 of NC_136521.1, read as the reverse complement.
TATACATATATATATATATATATATAATGTATGCATATATATATGCATGTATATATATATATATATATATATACATATATATATATATATATATAATGTATGCATATATATATGCATGTATATATATATATGTATATATATATCCTATTTCCTCGCACACACACTCTCTCTCTTTCTATCACTCTTTCTCTCTCTCTTTCTCTCTCTCTCTCGTTGAATAAATATTCAAAATCACATAGTATTCGCGACCCAAATAAGATCTCATCGGTATGGCTAACCACACTGGCTTTTACGAGTTATATTACCTTAATTAACAACACGAAGCTGGATACTCCACCAGACAAGATACTCATCCTTGAATCCAACCGAACAAAAGAGAAATAGACTATGACATATTTAATCCGTTGGGGGGAGAGGAAAATGATGTTCACAACTTCTTTACTAACTCAGTGTTTGAAATGTCAAGGAGAACTTTAAAGAGGAAATTTAATGGAATATCCGAATGTCTATGTGTCTCATGTAGAGATCAACTCTTTGCCCCAGGAAGAGGGACGCTTGATTTCTGAGAGGTTCGACGGCAATAAAATGAAACAGAGTGAAACACACACGTATAAATACACGTAAACATACATACATACATACATATATATATATATATATATATATATATATATATACATATGTTTTTATTTGTTTTTTGTGTTTTTGTTAGCGATACTCTTTGAACGAATTCAATTATTTATACGAAAGTGCATTTTTACCTAAATGCGAGTTGGGAATAATTTTCCCTTTGACAAATTTGGTACCCTCTAAATGGGGAGCGGCATATATATATATATATATATATATATATAATTTTTAAAATATAATTATCCACTGACACGTGTTTCGTCGTCTACGACTCATCAAATTCAGCCACTCTAATGAGTCGTAGACGACGAAACACGTGTCAGTGGATAATTATATTTTAAAAATAATATATATATATATATATATATATATTTTGTGTACAGAAAGTTGTTAGTTGAGACAGGTCATTGGTACCGTCGGTTTCAAGCCCGATAATAAGGCCCGTTTAAGGTATCCTTATCGAGCTCTCTTCAGCCAATATTCGTCTCTGAAATCTGGCTGAAGAGAGCTCGATAAGGATACCTTAAACGGGCCTTATTATCGGGCTTGAAACCGACGGTACCAATGACCTGTCTCAACTAACAACTTTCTGTACACAAAATATAAGTACGCTCTTAAAATTTGGATTTTCCTTTTAATTGAGCACTCTGCTGGAATTCTTTTTCCAAAAAAACTAATCATATATATATATATATATATATATAAATTCTTATAAATGTTTATTTTTGCAATATTGTTAGTTTCAATGTATACCGTTTCCGTTTAACGGGTTGAGATTGTTATGATAAAACCCTAATCACCGTTAATTTCGAGTTAAGAAAGAATAAGTAATGAAAAAAATTGGAAATTAAAACAAAAATAAAAAAATACGAAAGTATGGTTTAAAACAGAAATTTATTTCAGTATGACACCCAAGATGGCTGACATGTAACAACGTGGAGATGGAATTTCTTTTTCCACAAACATCAGGTTTATCATGTACAAATCAACCTTTTGTTTGGTAACATCAAATGGAAACAACATCTGACGAGTTGGTGACGACTGGAAATTTTTATGGACACATAAAATCATAAAATTGCCATCCCGTTAATGAAACGGCTGAAATGAAGGAATACAGAAAGAAATAAACAAAAGTTACAAAAAAAAGAAAATGTAAGTTTTTAAATTTCAACAAAGATTTGCAATATATATATATATATATATATATATATATATATATATATATATATATATATATATAGTTGGTCAATTTAGCTCGTATGTGCAGATCATCATATGTAAAAACTTATAATATAAGTGTTTACATTTCAACAATATTTCTCACGGTTAACGGTAACAGAATGGATTAGGTCCTTGCTAATGGAGTCAGAGATTGCTTCGTTGCCGGGTTCGAACCTATCGACCGGTGTTAACCCTGCACTGGTTATTCCCGAAATGATGAAACATTAGTGTCTGTAGGGATTTAATAATAATAATAATTATATTAAATATTATATATATATATATATATATATATATATATATATATATATATATATATATATGGGTGTGTGTGTGTGTGTGTGTGTGCGCGCGCGTGTGTGTGTATATTATTGGTTCACTGAATTGTAACAAGGAATTATGATAAGAAAAATCCTTAATCTATTATTATTATTTTTAGTTTGACAGATCAATACATCATTTTTATTCAATTTCATTTTCATCAACTATTTTTTTCTTTTTCCTTACATATATATATATACGGGAGAAACAGGTATGGATTTTCACCTAAACCTTAACAACCATAAACACACAATTAGAAACAAATAAACACAGCAGCCAGTAGCTATACCCTACAACCCACCAAAACATTTTCCTTTGTTTACAAAAGGAATTTTAACCTATATTTCCAGTAACCTATATTTCCAATATGTTAAAAACATGTTTATTAAATTATCCTATAGTTGCATTCCTCAATTCAATTTCATAACAGAATTGACAAATGCACATTCCTTTACTTAAAACTATTTTATCTCTAAGCTAAACAATGGTTTGTCTTTACATTCCATTTTCTAATTTTCTCTCATAATCTATTTCTAAACCTAAATTACGAGGTTCGAATTTCGTCTATTCTATTTCATTTTTACATTTAACTAATTCCCTATTTTTATACTTACATGAAAAGGGGACAGCCCTTATCATGTAATAAATATACTTTAGAGGTGCATTTTTGTTCTTCTTTTTGAAAGGTTTCTTTTTAATGGTTTATGCTTAAACTATAGAAAAACAACAACAACAAAAAAACTAAACCCTCAGCAATCATGTCACTATGTTCGGTGTTATTCAAAAGTGATATATATATATATATATATATATATATATATATATATATATAGTAATCCACATGCAGTACTGTTTCGTTGTATCAGAACTCATCAGTGCGGCTAGACAAGTACCTTCCCCTAGTCGAGGATTGAACCTACAACCATTGCGTTTATAGTCGGCTGTTTTAACTTTCCCCAAAGAATCGGTGCTCGCAATGACCTCATCAAACGTCAATTAAATAGACATTCGCCCACCGCTTTTACAGTGCTTGAGCTGCTAGTTTATGTACAAACAAGAAAACAGCGAGCCTCGTTTTATAGCCAATTAAGCAGCGGGTGAGATACACACACACACACACGCACACACACACACACACACACACACACACACACACACACATATATATATATATATATATATATATATATATATAATTAAAATTGCAATAAGTTTACCAAGGTAATCAAAATGGTAAACTAAAAATATATTATAAATATTAAAGAGTTAATATTTACAAGTAAAGTAAACTCAGCCAGATGTAAAAGCTCAATAAAACCGAAAAGGAAATAGAGCTTATAATATGAACAAATGTTTAATAAAACACGTTAAAAGACATCTTGAAAAAGAGTTAAAAACATATTTAATTTTAAAAAAGGAAGCACAAGATAAGTGGATAGTCCTTAATCCGCGGAGTTTCGAAGAAGAATAACTCTCCTTCTCATCAGAGGGCAGGAAATAGCAAAATGCAGGATCGGATTTTGCATATAAATATATATATATATATATATATATATATATATATATTTATATATAACTTTTCATATTGTTAGACCATCTATATATCCATCTCTCTATATATAATTTTGAAATCAGTAATATATATATACAGGGTGGCCGAAAATTCCCAGGACACTATACATGTATTTTTAATAAAACAGCAGCAATTAAGCGCTCCTCAACAGTAAATACACTGATGTCAGTCATAACCTGAAAAAAATAAATGAAATAAATTGTTTTAACCACATTAGAATATTAAAATCAATCATATTTAACAGTATTAAAATATTAAAAATAGAGTGTCCTGGAACTTTTCGGCCACCCTGTATATATATATATATATATATATATATATATATATATATATATATGGCATAGATTTCGTAAGTTAAAAAAAAAACTGACTTTCATCTGATCAGCTATAATCTAAGCCATAACGTTTAGCGCCCCAACTGTGTTCGCTACTGTTTGAGCTAACCTAACGGATAGCTAAGAAAGTTATAAAATTAAACCACATTTAGCTAGAATTAGTTTACCCATTCGCAAACTAATAGAAATCCGTTAGCAAGTTGAAAACAAAAAAACGTTTTGCATTTCAACTTGCCGACATATTTCTGTACTTGTTAGTCATCCATCCAAACAAAGATTTTACTCGTTATAAACGACCCTTGGTGTATGAATCTTATTTCCTGTTAATTAGATTGTCATGTGACCAGGAATTCAAGAGTGTAGCTGCCAAATATTTAAAGACAGACAGACACACACACATACTTCAACTATTTTATTTATATAGAAAAGTCGATCTTATACATACATACCCATTAATTTAAACGGACCCGAATTCCATTCTGATCGTTTCAATTCCGTGTTTACGAATTCGCATTACGAGAAAAAATAATTATTGCGTTTTACCGAAACAAAACCGGTAAACAAGTGCAATTGTGCGTCGAGGCCAAATTAATGTCCGCCGCCGTCTGACAAGGAACGTGGGTGGCGAAGGTTTGGCAGACTGGGTAGGTGTACTCGGGTGTTTACGCTGTATATTTGAAAAAGATAACGATAGTTGCCGCCAGGGTGATATGGGGAAGGGGGCGAATGAAGCAACGGGGAGACTCGTTCAATAGGCCACAAGAGAAGTGTGTGCGTTGGTGGAGATAGATGGGAGAAGTGACCATTTCGTTGATGAAAATAACGCTGTATTCGAAGACTAAATGTCCGGTCGGCCATTGGCAGCAATTTTGAAAGTATTTGTTGATTAGAAATGATTAGAGGAAGGAGTTGGCGTCGAAATACAAAGATGGCTGACTTAGACCAAGATGGCGGCTCAAATCAAATATGACGACGATTTAGAACAATTTTTCCTTCTTTCTCTCTTTCCCTCACCCATCTCTCTCAGTTTTTTTTTTTTTTGGAGTTATCGATGAATTTGTTCTTACAAATTGATTAGAAAATTAATACCGTCTTTATAGTGTTTATGATCTGTCAATTCATCAATTCGATTATTAAATTTAAATGTTATGTCACCTTTTTTTACTCAAATTTTTCGTTTCTATGTTTCTGAATATTTTAGATAAGGATTCATTATTCACATTATTTGAATTCTTCGGCTACTGTTGTCATCTTAAACGTTATTTTCACAACGCTTCGGTTGATGTAGCTTCCGACCTTCTTCAGATGTATCTCGTTGAATCTTTCTGTCGAACTTCGAAATTTTTCTGTCGAACTCGGGAATCTTTATTTAATTAAAGAGGGCGAAAACATATATCCGTCGCATGTTGAAACTGCACACGCGTACACTCACTCATGACCGTCGGTAGCCAATACGCACTGAACGATTGGGGTGAATCTGTCAAAACTGATGTCGCCTGAAGTGAATATCAGGTAATCGACTCCTGCACCTGCTGGGGTTGGAACACTTGTTTGAGAACATGCCACACACACACACACACACACACACACACACACACACACACACACACACACACACACACATATATATATATATATATATATATATCAGTAGAGAAGCCAATCAAGCAGACAGAACGCAATCAGCTGGCGACATAAGACGAAATCGCTGTTCAATCCGCCTCGTCTTGGCCACTCTGTCTGTCTATAGCTCGGATGTGCGCACACGAGTCAAATAATAAAATCATATTTAAATATTTATTATAACAAGCATACAACGGATACGTAACACTTACAAGAAAAGGATAAATAACAGTTCTCTGGGGTTGTACCATCGGGCCTATCGGAGAAACATAGCTGGTCAGTCTTTGATCTTGTTTGACGGATCATCGTAAAAAAAACTGCAAAGCAGCTTAATCCCAAATGAATCAACATATATCGGTTTATTTTTTCAGCAACTTTATTTACTGATGTTTCCTCACTGAAAAGCTGCAACAATGGTCCTAGATTAATGCATTCTGATTCTTTCTACTGTGAGCACTCACCGTCCGTAGACTGTCTTTTTCCCCTCTCTCGACTCCGATTCCTTCTCCTCCTTCCCACTCCCGATTCGTGACTTAAAATAATACATGTTTTTCAAGCTCTACTCTACTTCATTTAAGTGACCTCTACTTAAGACTACGTCAGACTCTAGAGATCATACGTATTTTTAAATTATTGTTTGTTCCAACATTCTTCTCATTAAAACATTTTAACATCAATAATTTTATCTCCATTGCCCGATTAAGTAAAGCTGCAAATAAGATTCATCCCAATGAATCAACACATTACGGGCAGTCTTTTCAGCAACTTTATTTCCGATGTTTCCCCATTGGAAAGCTACAACGCTGGTCTTAGACTAATGCATTCTGATCCCCTGTACTGTGAGCCATCACCATCCGTGGACCGTTTTTCTCCCTCTCTCAACTCCGATTACGCCTCCTCTCTCTCACTCTCACTCCCGATTCTTGACTTTTCAAGCAGTACTCTAAGTCCACCTCACTTTAAATGACCTCTAAGTAAGACTACGTCAGACTCTAGAGGTCATACCTATTTTTTAAATTATTGTTTGTTCAAACGTTCTTTCTTATCAGAACATCTTGACATAAATAATTTTATCTGCATTGTCCGATTAATATCAAACTATCATACAATATTGGTTTGTTCACGCTTAGTGTTGGAATTTGTTCAGGAAGCTTTAAACAGTTAGCCTTGAACTGACTCATTCCCAAAACAGAAGAACTCGTCAGGTAGGGTGGACCATGACTAATATCCCAGCCTGACGAATCATCATCATCATCATCATCATCATCATCATCATCATCATCATCATCATCATCGCGGTATGAATCCAAAGATTTTATTATTGGGATTGGTTTCCCCGATATTTTCAAGAAAGATATCCAGTACTTATGGGAGGGATACGTGAATACTGTTAGTTGTTAATAGTGAAAAACTTTTCTTTCCCTTTCACTAATTAACCAGTTAACTATATTATAGCATATCTGTTATGTGGTCTCTTGATTTTGCCGGATTTCATGACAAGACTTCATCTAGTGCTGTTATTTAAAGCAACATTACTTGGAGGAGCTGCGCCATTCCTTATGTAACTCAACGTGCAGCCATGTTGAAGCGGTATTATTTGGCCTTTAAATATTCTCATTATCGAGTTCATGTCTAAAAATATTTTAAAGGTACATATCCCTTATAATATTGTCCAAATTGTTTTACGGTCCTGGATATTACCTTAAACTATATTCAGTGGTGAGGCCTTCAGCTTGCGGGCTATGGGGAGTGTGAAGCCACTCTTTAATTGCCATTGATCCCAGATCCACTCTGACCCGGAGTGGTAGTACCTGTTAGGGTCCCAACTATGGGTTAAATAGAAACCGACTTGAAAACAATAAAAACATTCTATTAAAAAAATTTTCTTCAAAATATTCGAATTCGGCATTAAATAACTTGAAAAGGGTTGATATGCCGTAAAACAAAAACAACCAACCAACCAAATTGTTTCACGCAACAAACTCAGGCTGAAATAAAAAATTAAAATTAATGAAAATTATGATTGTGAGTTGATTTGTTACTGCAATAAACCATTGTGTGTGTGTGTGTGTTTGTGTGTGTGTTTTGAATAAAGAGGAAAGATTGTTGCTTTTACACAGAGGTGAATATTTGTCTACATCCTAAGTGAAAATGATTTTAGTGGAATGGATTGATTCGAACTTGGGAAACTGAGATCATCAATTCATGTCGTCGCCCCACAGCTTAACGAATCATCCCTTCCTCACTTATATATATATATATATATATATATATATATATATATATATATAAAATGAACTAATTTTTCGCCTCTGATTTTGACCTTAATAGGATTAAAAATCAAGACACTTCATGGAAATGTAATATGCACAAACTTTAGCACAATATCTGAGGTGTGTTATAGGCCTATTACCTATCCACTTCCTCGATAATCGTAGATTCCTATATTCTATCTGCTGAGAGTTCACGGCCAAAATCGGTTAAGATCAATGGAAATGGTAAAATCTTTTCTCTCTAATAAATTCCTTCTTCGCCCGCCACCACTTAACACCGTTACGGGATCGTCCACAAGAGACAGTTATGATGGGACACCGGTTTGGGTTTTCTTTACTTTGTACTTGCTTAAAAAAAACCTGGAATGGAATTTTAATTCTACTGGGTGAAACACACCATGGAGTTTACCGAATCGAAGGGTTATTCATGTCATTTTTTCGCTTTATTTCGTTTTGTAGTTGATTAAAAAACTGGAATGGACTGGGTGAAACGCACCATGGAGTTAACCGAATCGAAGGGTTATTTATGCCATTTTTTTTTCGCTTCATTTCGTTTTGTAGTTGATTAAAAAACTGGAATGGACTGGGTGAAATGCACCATGGAGTTAACCGAATCGAAGGGTTATTCATGTCATTTTTTTGCGTTTCGCTGTGTTTTTTGTTTTCTTTTTTGTTTTTCCGAACACGTCCGTCATTTTTTCGCATGATTTATGCTTTTTATTTTTCCAATTTCCTTTTTAAAGAAATTTTACGTTTGTTCGCTGTTTTTTTTTTACAGAATTTTAAGTATTTTTATGTTTAAACTTGCTAGAAAGCTACTAACGCCCGAAATTATCATATACCTCTATAAGGCCACCATTCGCCCATGTATTGAGTGTTGTTGTCATATTTGGGCTGGTGCATCTGCCACTAGTCTCTCGCTCCTAGACAAGGTTCAAAAGAGAGTCGCCAATCTGATAGGTCCTGAACTGTCATCTAAGCTTCAGCCTCTGTCCCATCGACGAAACGTTGCATCCCTATGCCTGTTCTACAAGTACTTTAACTGTGAATGCTCTGACGAACTGCAAGCACTTGTGCCCCCTCGACGTAAATACCCCCGACAAGCAGCTAAATCCCACCCCTACACAGTGGAGATCTCTAGATGTAAAAGATCTTTCTACTCCAGTAGTTTCTTCCTCAGGACAGCTAGACTTTGGAATTCCCTTCCGGGTCCTTGCTTCCCCAACTGTACTGACATGCAGAAGTTCAAGTGTAACGTGAATCGACAGCTTGCTGCCCAACTCCCTACACAGTACCCCTGATGCCTATGTCTCTGATAGTAGCCCCCTACAATAAAGTGGCAATGTGCCTTGTTTGTGGTGAAAATGTAATAAAAAAAAAAGAATAAAGCAATTAAAATAAACGCCTTAAATGTATCCAACAGAGTGCGGACGCGCGTTTGCAAATGCATACGAAATGCGAAATAACGTCACTGAAAGGAAAACGATTATATAAAAAAAGAGAGATCACGTTCAGGACGATAGGGGTCACGTTCAGTCGTCACGCGTGGCGGAAGAATGAGGAAATAATCGTCGTTGTTACGAAAAAATGCGTTCGATTTATTCTTTGTCTTGATCCTATACTGACTCAGATTGTAACTCAGATTACAACGGGTGGTTCTACCTGGAGATATAAAAAACACCTGAAGATATAAAAAATACCCGGAGCATAAAAAAATGTTCTCGAAATTAATGGATTCGGCATTATATAAACCGAAAAGGCTGGTATGTCGTAAAGGGTTGTTTTTTTTTTGTTTTGTTTTTTACATGGGGGTCACAACTTATAAAGGCCCGAAGGCCACTCAGGGATAAGGGTTATTGTGTTTACAGTAATCAGTGAGATAGTATTGTAGTAATCATTAGTATTGGGGGGTTTGATAGAGTGTCTTATTTAAGGGGGCGGTTTGTCAGGAGTTTGTTTATGTTGGACTTGAAGACGTCCAAGTTGTAGTCAGGTTGGTTGTTTTACGGCATATCAACCCTTTTCGGGTTATTTAATGCAGAATCCAGTTAATTTGGAAATGGTATTCATGTTGCATCCAGTTATTTTATAGAAAGTTTTCATTCTTCAAGCTTTTTGTATCTTCAATCGCTACTTTGTAGTGTTTGGTTTGGTTAGTTTACAATGGATTTTATTGTCTTTCTTCCATGCCCTGCAGAACATGAATGAGTTTTGCAATGGGAGAGGGAAAATGGTTACAGTATTAATATTTGGTACATTTTAAGTTAGAAAACTAGTTAGGAAATGGGGGAGAAAGAAAGAGAAAGAAGAAAATGGGAAGAAGGAAAAAGGGGGGGAAGGTAAGTTGCTGTTTTTGGTTTTGGTTTTGCAGAATAAAATTAAATTTTGCAAAAGGTAGGAAAATAAAAAAAAAGCATCAATGTTAGGTGCATTTCGTCGCAGGAAGCCAATATCTTCAGACAGCCTAATCCTAAAACAAACCAGCCAAACCAAACACAGTGACTAAATATTTGAAAATATAAAGAACTGGAAACATGAAAACGTTTTACGAAACCTCTGGATTCAGTATCAAAAAACCCGAAAAGGGTTGATATGCCATAAACCAAATCAACCCCCCCTCCGCTTTACTTTTTGTTTATTACGGTTGGCTCTTTATTTATTTTATTATGTTTTATTACATTTTCACCCCAAGCAAGTCACAGTGCCAATTTGATATAGGAGGCTACTATTAGGAACATAAGCTGCAGGCATATTATGTAGGGAGTTGAGTAGCAAGATGTTTTCCAACATTACACTTGAACTTCTGCATGTCAGTACAGTTGGAGAAGCAGTAACCCGGAAGGGTCTTCCAAAGTCTAGCAATTCTAAGGAAGAAATTATTAAAGTAGAAGGCTTTTGCACATCTAGGGATATTTATTGTGGAGGGGTGGGACTTTGCTGCTTGTCGGGTTTCTCTGTATCTATTTTTTTTTTCTCTTTCTTCCTTCCTGGAATTTCTTTTTTTTTTTGTCTTAATTTCTTTTTTCCGCCTCTTCCCCCTACCTTCCTGCATTTACCGATTTAATCATACACATTCCATTTATTTTCTTAATTTCTTCAAATGAAAATAAATGCGGGCCAATCAACTCAGTCTGTCTCTAGCTCGCTGCCTGTACATCCCAATCGATACAACGCGATCTTGCAAACAAGTCAACCTCTATAAACAACAACACCAGCATTCGCTTCGTTCTTTTAAAATATTCACAGCAAGAACTTGTCTAACCATCGCAACCAAATAAAACTTTCCTTTCTCGCTCCATGTGACTTGCATCAGGTAAAGTTCCAATATCCATACACCGTTTTCCTTTGAAACAGCTTCCCGCTACCGAGACATACTTCCGTGGGACTGCTTACCTGCTAATTATAACTTGAAAATATTCAGTATTAACAAATTCTTGTCATGGATCATCCCAAAGGTTATCAAACGTAGTTCATATCATTACTACTTCCATAGTGTTCCCCATCTCTTGACTAACAACCATTCCCATCATTATTAGTCATTGCATTCTTAAACAAGCTTCTTGATAAATGGGTATATGTGCTGATGACATCACGCTTTATGATAAACATGAGAATAAAACGAATGTACACATATTCAAGACAAGAACGTGATGCTATTGGTTGGTAACGTTTAACGCTACTAAGATTAAGCCACTTTCCTTTGACAACTACAAAAGCCTTATGAACACAATTCATGGATTTGAAGAAAAAAAACTGAAACATTTATAACATTTCGTAACTAGACATGTTATGGAGTACTGCTGCTACATCTGGGCAGGAGCTGCTAAAAACCGCCTATCCTGCCTTGACAGAGTACAAAATAGACTTCGTAGCTTAGTAGGGATGCCCTTTTCTCTTCCCTGCAAACTCTCTCCCACAGAAGGGAAGTTGCGAGCCTGTCTTTGTTTTATCGTTATTTCCATGGGAAGTGCTCGTCTGAGCTTCAATCTCTGCCCCCCTCGCCAACCTTTCACGAAAAACACCCGTCTAGCTGAAACTACTGTCAATAATTTCCCACACTCTTTATCTGTGCCTAAATCAAAACGTGGATTCCATGAACAAAGCTTCTTTCTTAGAAGTGGGCGCCTGTGGAACTCTCTTCTGTTTGCGTGTTTCCCGCCTGACTACAACTTGGATGTCTTCAAGTCCAACATAAACAAATTCCTGATAAACCGCCCCCTTAAGTAAGACACTTTATGAGATCTTCATTACTAACTATTACTACGATATTGTCACAATGATTACTGTAAAGCAATAATCATTATCCCCGAGTGACTTCCTGGCCTTGATAAGTGAAGACTTCCATGTAAAAAAAACAAAAAACAAAAACACCTCCTCTTCAGGAAATATTACTTATTCAAAAGTAACGGCCATAAGAGGTCTCCAGTTACGTGTAAAACGTTGACCGAAACGTGCTCATAAATGTGTTGCGACATGTAATAGTTATGTAAAACCCTCTTTCGGTCTTGAACACTCTTGTTTGAACCTCATTAAAAATTCATTGTTTGCCATGATGAATTACATCCTAACCGAGAGCTCGTCTGAGCTCCAATCTCTGGCCCCCCCCTCGCCAATCTTTTACGAAAAACACCCATCTAGCTGAAACCACTGTCAATAAATTTCCCACACTCTTTATCTGTGCCTAAATCAAAACGTAGATTCCATGAACAAAGCTTCTTTCTTAGAAGTGGGCGCCTGTGGAACTCTCTTCCGTTTGCCTGTTTCCCACCTGACTACAACTTGGATGGCCTGGCGGGGGATGCTCTTTTTACTTCCCTGCAAACTCTCCTCCACAGAAGAGACGTTTCGAGTCTGTCGTTGTTTCATCGTTATTTCCATGGCAAGTGCTCGTCTGAGCGTCAATCTCTGGTCCCCCTTCGCCAATCTTTCACGAAAAACACCCGTCTAGCTGAAACCACTGTCAACAACTTTCCCCACTCTATATCTGTGCCTAAATCAAAACGTAGATTCCATGAACAAAGCTTCTTTCTTAGAAGTGCACAGTGTAGTATAAAATCGGTAATTGTATCGGAATCGGGAATTTAGAATAGAATCGGTAAAATATAAGAATCGTCCCATAGTAATTTCTGCATTCGATGGTTTTCCTTAAAATCTCTACTGCTTTCGCCATTACCGTTTGCTGCATGACCTCCGCCTTAATTTCTTTTTCTCTTAAAATTTTGGAAGTTTTATTTTCCGTGCTATGCCTAGTCCTCATACAATTATTGGCATTATAATGATTTTCTTTCTGTTCAATATCTCTTTTGATAAACATTACCACTCTGGGCCAACATAGACCTGGGAGCCATGGTAACCAAGGGACAACTCCACATTTCCCATACTCTCCAAGTGAGGTCTTATCACTGGATATCTTTTAGGGTCATATCTAGCCCCCTCCCCCCTTTTTATTTTTTTTAATTTTTCTTGCTTCTGTGGTTGTATGGTGCAATGGACCTCCCAGGGTCTTAGTTGCAGCCTAATCCATGATATCCAAGGACTCTTTTGAAGGTTTTTAGTATTCGTTTATTGCCCCAACTTGTACCTCATGGGTGCATAGGAAACCTGGGGTAGATTCCAGGTGGGTTAGAAGGTTATTCTTCATCAGATTTGTTGCTGACCACTACCGGTGTCTATTTGGTTTAGCTTCCATGTTGTTCTGAGGTCATTTTTGAGAGCATCATATTTTTTCAGTGATTGTAAGTGGAATGTCTAATGAGACATATATAATATTTATCTGACAAGTTCTGCGTATTCGTTTCGTTTTTCTGTCACTTTGGTTTTCACTCTGTGGCTGCTGGGACAGCAAAATCTAAAATTTTTGAGTTTCTTTCCTTCATCTTAATTCTTATGATGTCCGGTCTTCTTGCTTTATTTGGTGAAATTTAAAACAACACCCCACACTAAGATTAATAATTAAAAAAAAGTCCCTAGAGGAAATCCAATTACTCTGTTAATTTTGTATAAAAAATTTTTTTCCGGAGGGGGTGGGGTCTATCATTTTACGAGATATCTGTTTAATCAAAAAATATATATGAAAATGCAAAATAAAAAAAAAATAGTAATGTGTTCAGCACTGGGAGTAGCAGTCTTCAGAAAGCCTCAATAACTCCCAGGCAATATCGGAGCTGCCTGCTAGTCTATTGTCAAACCAAAGGTATGGATTAAATTAATTTTCTAGTTCAGGATTTATTCATGTTGCTTCAGTGTTTGTGGGTGTGTATTGAGCAAAAAAAAAAAAAAAAAGTGGTAGTAGGCAGGCACGCTCGAACCCGTACTGCGAAGGAGGTAAAAAAAAGTGACGTCTTTGCTGTTGTAGAAAACTGCCCCGTTAATGATGAAGGAATTAATGTATTTAGCCAATTTTTCGTCCGACGGATCGAGCTTCAAAACGACACCAATCTCGTGAAAATCCGTCGCCTCTGTCGAAAGTTTCAGGCAAACATACATACATACATACATACGTACATACATACATACATAGATACATATATACATTTAAACAGACAGGTGAAATTTATATTATAGATGACTCAAAAGTACATGTTTTTTGGGGGGAGGGATGGATGAGAAGGTTGAATTTCGGATAACCACTTTCCCATGACTATCATTCCCGATCAGACGCTAGTAACATCAAATAGCGTTTAACCCCATTTTCGAACTTGATAAGAACTACTCGAAACAATTTATTATTAATCAGGTTTTTTGTCTAACGTGATTAGCTACCTCGCTGTCTCTCACTTTTACCTCGTAGCTCCACACTCACCGGCAATGGATATTCCCCTTTCACACCACTCTCTACCATCACTTCTCGTCTCCCTCCTCCGTTATCTTGTCCACCCTTACCCTTGTTCAGATAATGAAATATTGTTTACGTCGTTGTAGTACGGCGTTCGATTCTTTGTCTGGGGCTGGAGACTGGGGTAGCTGCTGCCAACGCAGCCTTAGCCGCTGCCTCCACCAACGTGCATGATCCGGTGATTTTTCCTCCATGAAGAGGGAAGGTAATGAAAAAAAGAGGGAGCTTGGTTCGAGGTGGTATTGGTAAGAGTCAGGGTAGGTTGGCACTATTGCCGGATTGGGCCGAAGTTAACGGTCAACTCAATCAGTTATGGTTTCTGACCACCAGTCTCCACATCTCTCTCTCTCTCTCTCTCTCTCGCTGTTTCTCCCTCTTTATATATATATATATATATATATATATATATATATATATATATATATATATATATATATATATATATATATGTGTGTGTGTGTGTGTGTGTGTGTCTTTAGTCAGCATTTTTTCTCTTAGGCATATTTCATTAAATAAAATAGCCGTGGTTTTGTATATTAATTCTATTTTCGACCCTTTCCAACTGTCGAATAACAGCCTTGCGGGAACTGGCTGATATAATCACCATATTTATCATAAGTCCGAGTACTTCTAATCCGTCAGGATTACTCGTCAGGGATAAATTAATCTAACTGGTTTTGAACAATTTATAAAGGTTTCTATTTTCTTTTGTTTTTGTAATTTTATTTAATGAAATATGCCACATATATATATATATATATATATATATATATATATATGTGTGTGTGTGTGTGTGTGTGTGTGTGTGTGTGTGTACGCACATACACA
The DNA here is from genome assembly GCF_053919585.1 of Euprymna scolopes. Classification (NCBI taxonomy): domain Eukaryota; kingdom Metazoa; phylum Mollusca; class Cephalopoda; order Sepiida; family Sepiolidae; genus Euprymna; species Euprymna scolopes. Next base: position 54,687,183 of record NC_136521.1, on the reverse strand, counting down.
CAAATATATATATACATCTCTCTCTCTCTCTCTCTCTCTCTCTATATATATATATATATATATATATATATAGAGAGAGAGAGAGATATGTATATATATATATATTTGTGTGTATGTGCGTACATATATATATATATATATATATATATATATATATATATATATATGGCATATTTCCCCAATTCCGAGTTATTACCGATTCTTTCCTAAATTCACGATTCCGATACAATTACCGATTCTGATTCGATATATATATATATATATATATATATATATAGAGAGAGAGAGAGAGAGAGAGACTTGTCTTGTGAGTGTGGGGAAGCGGTCGAATTACGGCAGAAACTCACGTGCATGTATGTATATACACTAACAAATAGATTTTAGTTTTACTAGCATTTAAAATTAATAAATATTTATCAATTATTCATAGAAGCCGTGGAAAATTAAAATATCGATTCCGATTAAGTCTCCCGACACTAGAATATATATATATATATATATATATATATATATATATATATATATATATATATATATATATATATATATATTCAAGCACGTCTGATTGAACACGACAGAGTTATTCTCTTTTCCGATTTTTCTGGATATCTGTTCCATTCGTTAAACGGTCTTTTTTTTTTGCATTCAGCTTGCATGTTGTATAAAATGACGCCCAAAATTTGTTGTTCAGCCATATTCTTCTCAAGCGCTTTTTATCGGCGCATCTGATTATCATCAGAAGCGATTGTTATTGTCATAATTTTTTTGCTCTGATGCATCTACCATTGTTTCTCACTTTTAGACAAGACCCAAAAATGAGTCTCAAAGCTAATATGTCTCTACTGCTTGCCAAACATTCCTGTACCTGTTTTATGAGTACTTTAATTGAATGTGCTTCGATGAATAGTTAGCACTTGTGTCCCCACCTCTCACCAGGCGTACATTTCCCAGACTAGCCCAATAAGCAGCTAAATCCAAGCTCTTCAATGTTTTGCTTCCTTCAGAACGGAAAGTCTTTTACTCCAATAGATTCTTCTCTTGGACTGCTAGATCTTAGAATTCCCTCCCTGTTTCCTGCTTCTCTGTTTGTACGTACCTGCTGAATTTAAATGTATGTGACCAACTATGTTGCTGTTCAATTCCTCCAAGTCCTTGTTAGACATAATCCCAAATACGTTCTAATTGACAATCTGCCTTGTTTGGGGCTAAAAGAGTAACAACATAACGTTAGCCAAGTTAGGCATGTAAACCCCACACGTTGTAGCAGAGTACGTCGCAAAGAACATAGGACAAGTAATAACTGAACTTCTTTTTTCTTTTTGTAACAACAACATTTATTTTATAATTTTTCCGCCACGAGTAACCTCTAGTTACAGTCGTGACGTCACCCACGTCTCTAACGTGATCGTCTTGCACTAAAGAACATGATGGGGTATCGCGCTTACTTTTTAAACAGCCTCGGTAGCATTATGGACGTGCTAACTTACTTATGGTAACCCAAGGAGAATTATTACATAAATAGAAAATAAAAGCTCCACCAAAAAAAAAAAAAAAAAGAAAAAAAAAGAAACAAAAAGGGAAAATGATTTGAAATAAAGTAGAAAGGCAGGCCTGTTGCAATATTTTACCGATCGACCCAAACTTATCTACGTTATCTGCGCATGCCCAGTTGTCACTAGTTAAATGACTGTCATTTTATCGCCGGGCGTAGCCAACCAATTCCACTTAACTCATGAGAACTTGGTCTGTTCACGTTTTTATTACTCTTATTAAAACTATTAATAGAAACCTGGGGAAGCATAGTTTTAAGTACTATTTCTCAATTATTTGGTTCCTTCGGACAACTGTTCTGATCTTCAGTGTTACTTTCACAACGTTTCGGCCGATGTAACCTCCGACAGTCTTCAGGTGTATCTTTGTAGATGAGGATTGATAATTTGTATTATTTGGATTTTTTGGACTACTGTTCTCATCTTGATTGTTATTTTCACAACTTTTCGGCCGATGTAACCTCTAACCTTCTTCGTGTGTATCACTTGAGATGAGGATTGATAATTCGTATTATTTTGTAATTTTTTTTTTTACTACTGTTTTCATCACAACCGTTCAGCCGATGTAATCTCCGACCTTCTTTATGTGCATCTCTAGTTCGTATTATTTAGCTTATTCCAGCTACTTTTCTTATCTTAAGAGTTATTTTCACAACGTTTCAGGCAATGTGCCTTCTGACCTTCTTCAGGGGTATCTCGTCGAACTTTTGAGTCTTTCTGTCGAACTCGGGAATCTGTCTGTCGAGTTGAACCATTTATTTAAACTACAGAAATAGCATCATCTCATTCAGTCAGCCATGACCGAATCAAAGTCCGAAGTAATTCGCTATTGAACATTTGCGTGTCGCTCGCACTGAGGCTTGAACTGCCCTCTTCCAAAAGAGTATAATTTTACAACTGAATTTTACTAGCATTTTAAACAGCATTCTACGAGTCTTTGCGGACATAATAGTGGTTAAAATAGTAAAATTTTACCCGGACATTCCAGACAGAACGATTAAAAAAAAAGTGTTCAGTTTAAAATTCTGTGCAGACTCCGGAGTTCAATGCAAGATGAAAACAGTACAGAGTTATTGCTCTTGCGTACTCGTTCTCTCAGCCCTGAACACTATATTACCATTTTTCTAATCTATAAATATAAAAGCGAAAATGTATGTATGTATGTATGTATGCGTGTTCGCTTTTTCTGTATGTCTACAAAAGGCTTTTTTCAGAGAAGCGGTCGCTCGCTTCACAACTTTTTAAAACTTTTGTATTGCATATAAATCGTAATATCTCACAGTTAACAACGAAGCTCGCCTGTCTATTTAATTTGCTCGATTTCGGGAAGATAAATATTCAACATTTATCGCTCGCCGTATGTGGGTTAGTCTTTTTCCTATAACATCTTGTGGGGGGGGGAGCGTTCAGCAGTAAATGAAATACTATCCCGCAGTCAAACTTGACCTCATTAACTCATTAAAACGGGCACCTGCCAAATCCAAGTAATTAAATAAATTCAAACGTGTTTCCGTTAGCATCTCGCGGGGGACAATGGTTAACGTCGCACGTTTTTTTTTTTTTTTTCACACTTTAATTTACTACTTTCCCTCAACGGTTCGGGTTCGATCCTCATACTTACCTACCAAAAAAGGTTTTTTGACCCTACCCCCAGCCCCGGAGTTTCCACACACACCTCCAAACACCCGGGCAGTTTATAATATAAATGTAAACCTGTCTGTTTAAATGCATGTATGTATGTCTGTATGTTTCATTTTCTTTATTTACGTTATTTATTTATTTAGTCATCTGACAACCACTATTAACATTTCAACATTCTTCTGTCACTTCTTTATATTTTATTTTTGTAAGTTTATACTGTTTTCCGCCCAAAACATGCACATCGCCACTCGGAAGTAAAGGGTTACGAATTGGGATCGTGTCTAACATGGAAATCTTGGGAGTTGAGCAGCGAGATGTATGTTTATATCACAACCAAACTTTTTTATTACAGCCAGAGAAGCAGGAAATAAGGAGGGAATTCCAAAGTCTAGCAGACCGAGAGAAGAAATTATAAGAGTAGAAGACTTTCCGGCATCTAGGAAACTTAACATTGAAAGGGTGGGATTTTGCTGCTTTTCGGGCTATTTACAGAATTTATTTAATTATTACATAGTTTAATTTCTATCTCTAATGATCTTATTGCTTTCTGCTTGTTAAGCAAGTAAAAAAAAAAATACGAAAACATATCGTTCCTTAAGATCTTCTGGTCTGCATGAAGTCCCCCTCGTGGTTCAAACGTTTTTGTACTTTTCGTTTTGTTTCCATGTATTTCAAAACTGTATTTTCATTTTTTATATATATTTTTCAAAATTATATTTAATTATTACAGTATTGTTTCATGATTCAATTATTTATTTAATCATCTTACCATTAAAAAAAAAATATTACTCATTTTTTTTTTAAATGACGTTTCAGTTCTTAATTGTGAAACTATTGATGGAAATATCTTCCAAACCTTTCATTTTTTTTTTTAATATATGAATATTTCATGAAAAATTAAAATGCTTCCAATGAGAGATACACTTTTTGGAAAAAGAACTTGTCACTTCACTATAATAAAGGAAATTAAAAAAAATATCCACTAAAAAAGAGCTTTCTGATCTTGAATGAACATTTTTGAAAAGGAGTTGATGCTAAATATATCCCTATCAATAACACATACTCCAGTATGTTTTTAATCAAGTGTGTGCCTTGATTTTTCATCATTGTCGTCGTTGTCGTCGCCATCATCATCATCATCATCATCATCATCATCATCATCATCATCATCAACAACAACAACAATAATATTAAACTTGGACCTTGGGGAGGCTTATTGCTATCTACTACTACTACTACTACTACTACTACTACTACTACTGCTACTACTACTACTAATAATAATAAAGAAATGTGCATTTATTTGGCCAATCGTTTGCAGAGGGTGTGGAGTTGCAGGTGATCCTGGAGAGGACGGACTTGCGAAGATGGCGTCAAAGGAAAGTCGGTCAAATCCATGATCCAGGCTGCAATCCTTAACCCAGGTGAGCCGGGAATGACGTCAAATAATTTCATAATGGGGGACGTGGAATCACCGAGGATAGGTATCAGCGAAACTGACCGATATTTCAGACAATGCATAGAGCAATGTTCTGACGTCATCGGTTCAAATAAAATTGAGACAGCCCGACAACGAAAAGAGAGTGGCGACTGCTGGGCCAGGAAAGCGGGCACATTATCTCTCTGCCATTTTTCACACACACTCCACACCGCGACACATCCATGCTGTCAGTGTTGTCACTCGAAAATAATTGTTTCTAATCATTCATTCCTGTTACGTGGTATTTAAAAATACATAAAACTTTTTTGTGTTTGCGTCTCATTGTGGAAGCACACCTTATTATATGGATTTAAAACAATCATTGAACGTCTTCTGAATAACACAAAAGATGTCGGTATATAGTAAATAAATATTACGAGATATTTTAAACCGTGCCACATCAATATATGCATTATTCCTTAATTGGAATTTTTTTATTTTGAGATGAGCATTTTTATGTTAATTTTATTTTTTTTATTTCGGACTATTAGTCTCATCTTTATTAGTTTTTTTTTGTTTGTTTGTTTTTATTGGTTCACAACGTTTCGGCCAACTTCCTCTGGCCTTCGTCAGGTGGTAACCGCGACGGATAGGAACTTCGAATCTCCTAACTGCATTCTCAGCCATCACTGCCATCCGTAGTTGTCATCGTCTCACCACATTTTTGACCAATTACCTCTGGCACGCTTTGGGTGGGATTGAAACCGCTATCTTCAGACAATGTTCATCTGGAACCGTAGAGATTCAACGTCTCTATCAACTGCGCCACGGGCCCCGAAGGGCGATCAAGGTTGGATTCTTTGATCTTATAAATCCACATTTATTCATTATCTGATCTTCCATAGTCGGGTCCGTACCGATTGGTATATATATGCATTATTCCTTAATTGGAATTTTTTTTATTTTGAGATGAGCATTTTTATGTTAATTTTATTTTTTTATATTTCGGACTATTAGTCTCATCTTTATTAGTTTTTTTTTTGTTTGTTTGTTTTTATTGGTTCACAATGCAGTTAGGAGATTCGAAGTTCCTATCCGTCGCGGTTACCACCTGACGAAGGCCAGAGGAAGTTGGCCGAAACGTTGCGAACCAATAAAAACAAACAAACAAAAAAAAACTAATAAAGATGAGACTAATAGTCCGAAATAAAAAAAATAAAATTAACGTGCCACATCAAGTTCCCATTGATTCCGAGAATATAAGGTTTGTATGTGCATCTTATGTAGTTTCTGACGTTTACTAGTAAACATAGTGGGAAATACGACTTCTCCTATCTAACAGATTGTTTTCTTTATTTTTCAGGTGAGTTGATCCTAATATGTTTTGAATTTCAAGTGTCAAAGTACTTTCTATTTTTGGTAAGTTGCTATTAAATCCTTAATTTTATGAATATTTCCATTATATATATATATATATATATATGTGTGTGTGTGTGTGTGTGTGTGTGTGTGTGTTTTCATTCAAACAATACACGGAGTGCTGAATAGCACAGACTGTTCTTGCTTGATAAGCTTTATTTTGCAATTTTAAAATTTTTCGAATCGTCGCCTTTATTTCTTGCAAGAAAGTTCCATAGTCGTCTTCATCCATCTGTTTTTTGTTTAGGTTGTTTTTTTTTTGCAAGTACTTTAAACTGAGTTTCAACAGTCGTCTTCAAGCAGTTTTTAATCACTGTTCGTTTAAAATCTGAATGCTTTTATAGGTTTCAGTGAAAATGACATTTAAAATTTCTTGAAGTAATGAAGCGTTTCGTGTGTAAAAATGTATACGTTTTTTACGTGTTAAGAACATGGCTAAAATAAATGTACAATGGTTTAAAAATGTGATTAAAAAAAAGTATCGAATTCATATGATATTATTCAGTTTAGGTAAACAAAAGTACCATGTCACTATTATAAATCTATTGTTTCAGTCAAGCAACGAACAAACTTTGATCTGACGATGTTTTTTTTTCAGACGGAAACAGTAGATTTATTGTAGCGACTTATGGTAATTGTGTTTGCTTAAAATTGAATAACATAAGACTCTGCTCTTTTTATAGTGCAACATAAAAAGAGCAGAGTCTTCTTTTATTCAATTTAGGCAAACACAATTACGATAAGTAATATATATATATATATATATATATATATATATATATATATATATATATATATATATATATATATATACTTCAGAATAATGAAATGCAATATATTTACTGGTAAGCAAATCCCGCGATTAATTGGATTAACAACTTGGATTAAATTTGGTAAACTTATATAAAAAAAAATCCTATCTAATGTCCCTTATTCTATGTAGCTAAAATTATTAATAAAACTTTTAAGACTTTTAATGTTCTGTGTTTATTGCTTTTAGCAAATAAGGTGCAGACCAATAATAACATTTGCTGATATTTTTCCTCTGAGGAGATGCATAATCATCGAAAACTCATGGGTTAAGGAATTTATTAAACTAATATTCTTTGTTTGCAAACAATAACAAAATTCTATATTTGAAAATAAATATTTTCAAATCATAAAATTTAAATACCTAAATTATATATATATATATACATATATATATATATATATATATATCGCTGATCTTTGTGCTCTAATTGTTTCCCTTTCGATGTATGCCTAATAATGCCATTGGCTGTTGAAGGTGCATGAACAACAAAGAATCTGAATGGCAAACTCGCAAATTACATAACACGTAAAAATATAAAAACGCGGGGTAATATCAATTCCCTGCAATAATCTTGCGAATCCTCACAAGGATAAACCACGAATAAATATGTGTACATTAATTGCTATAGATATTTTCATAACTTATTACATATTGAACACTGTTGAAGTAAATACTGAAAATCAATACATGAGATATTATGTAGATATATGAAAACATATCTCAATTTGAAATTGATTAAACAATTTAGAAGTTGATTGTTTCATTTTGGAGGTGATTTATTTTCACTTGAATTTTTAACTTGAACTGGTATAGTGTGTGTGTGTGTATATATATATATATCTATAATACTTCTTCTTAGTAAAACTATCAAAGTGCTCTATCGCAAGTTTTAGTTCATATATATATGTATATATATATATATATATATATATATATATATATATATATAATTTTGAGGTTGCTATTTTTCAAAGGTAGGGTGACCAGTAAAATATAACGAGCTTATTACAAGAATATCCAATCGGAAGCAGAGCAAGTTAGATTTTCAATTTGTCTTTACATAAGCAATAATTTGTTGCTACACAGTCATGAGCACATTTCAGTTTCCTAGTGTTCAGTAACTAGAGAAAGCAAAATAGATGCAATTATGAAAACTTTTATTGTAAATTTTACCACAAAAAAACGACACACACACATACAAACAAAAATGAAACACATATACACATACATACGAGTACGAACAGTTGCAAGCATATACACTTACATACGTTCACATCCGATAACATCCACAAAATGATGAGACAGCATTATCCCTTTGAAGCTGTTCTCGCTTAATGTCTGTCGTAGGTCGGCCAGTCAAATTGTGTTTTATGTATTTTTTATATTTTTACAGAGAAATTAAGGTGATTGCATGTTGATCGTGTTTTTTGCTTTTTTTTTTCTTGTTGTCATAATATTCAAATTCTGCTGGGTAGGTCAAAGGAAGATAGCAACGGGAGTTTTGTTTAATTCGAAAGCATTGTCTCTCATGTAAAAAAAAAAAAAAATAATCACTAGCAGATTAGCGGGTTAGTCAAAATACATTCGCAGGACCTATCCGGCCCGTGGGCCTTATGTTGCCGACACTTGTCTCATAGTCATCATATTTCATTAAACTAATACACTATCAGTGCCGTACTTCATTAAACAGGCGCTTCATCTTAATTGCATTTTATTCAAACTACTAGAAAACATTAATGTCCCCAAAAAAAACACAATAAATAACAAACCGGAATATTAATGCACTTAAACTATTCCATATTAATAAGGAAATAATACATCAATACGGATATAACGTTTTAATAGCATATTTTCAGAAACTCATTTCCTTTTCGAATAAATAATGTAATTTTCCGTAAACATTTTGTACAATTCCTTCCGTTTCAGTATCTTCAAAATTCAAACAATGCACATAAAACCTATAATTAACTTTCAAAACATTATCTCGTTTATTCCTGCACATCGTCGTAACAAACTTTTTAATCTTCGGCCAATTCATTCTTTTTTTTATTATTTACAAAAACAGGACCGAATTTAGACTGTTTAATCGATTCCAATACTATAATTATGCTTTTCTCTCCTAAATATGCCTGTAAACTAATTTGTTTACTAGTATACAACAAAAAGACAACTCACAATAAAAAAAAAACATTCAGTTGATGTCAGTAAAGAAAACACAAACACGGATATAGATTAGAAAAGGTAATTAGTATTAAAATAAAAAGCATATACAGAGAGCAACAGTCGTAGCATGTCCCGCCAAGATGGCATCGTGCAAAGTACACAGGCCGCGGTATTTACGTTTCTCCCACTGCGGGTATGTGACACAAGGTGGAAGTTGTGGAAATTAGTCAGCGTTCAAAAAGATGAGCACTCTGGCCTTGAAAAAATAAGTCTGAATCGCACTGTTGGCATTTCCCGGTAAGGGCGCCCCAGAAAACAAGCAGTATACTTGCTCTCCCTGGAAGACAGAAGGCAAGGCCTAGTGATCGCCTAGTGATACCCAGAAGATTTACAAAAAGGGCCATCGACAGCAATAAAGGCCATAAAAATTTCTCAGTGTCTGTCAGACTGATTTTCGAGGTCATAAACCGGTGTACAACAAAAGTGCACAGGCCACGCCGATATTCGGTAGCTCCTCGTCTATATAGTACGAAACAGTTCCTATCTTGTTCATGGACGAGTCCCTTCAAGAGTAACACATGTTAGTGAGTTCGATATGTTTCATCGATTATAATAATTAGGGCTATGACAACAGCATATTATTTTCATTGTTTTGACTCTCAAGTATATATCCGACACAGACGGTCCTGGATATGACCTTAAACTATATCCGATGGTGAGGCCCAAGCTTGCGGGCTCTGGGGAGTGTGGAGCCACCCTCTAATTGCCATTGCTCCCAGTCACCTCTGACCCGGAGTGGTAGCACCTGTTAGCCTCCCAACTATGGGTTAAATAGAAACCGACTTGAAAAAAGAAATCTATTAAAACATTTTTCTTCAAAATAACTGGATTCGCCGTTAAATAACCCGAAAAGGATTGCTACGCCGTAAAACAAAAACAGTCAACCGACATAGTTAGACACAGTAAATCAATGGAGAACTATATCACTCTATATAAAAACATCTAAGATATCAACGGATACACACTCGAGAGCTAAAACAATGAAAAGAATATTCTGTTGTCATAGCCCTAATAATAATACTAGCCGGACGGCCGGCGTTTGCCGGTCGTACAGTTATTTTTTCCAACACTTACACCATAAAAGAACCTAGTTTGTTACCTTGACGTTGAGTGTGGGGTACATTAAGCTCTATAGTTGTAAGAGTGGCCCCTCCATATAAATATTACGTAAGAATGATAACGGCCTTTGCGTGCAGAATAGATTAGAAGAACTGAGTTAGACATCGAGATTAAAACTTCCTTTTGCTGAACGAGATAAATCTAAGGATTGTTAACTCTTCAGGGCATCAAGTCTACTTTGGGTTTGTTGTAACTTTAGGAATTATATCAGCTACCTTATCTTTTCTAAACTCTGCAACGTTCAGCACGCTATAAAATAACCATAAGATAAATGTATTTTCATTGCTTTTTTAAACCTATTATTTATATTATGTAAGTGAACTTTAATTTTTTATTCACTCGCAGAAATACGTGCACACACACACACACACACACACACACACACACACACACACATATATATATATATATATATATATATATATATATATATATATATATATATATATACTAGACTACCCGTTACCCGTTGGGTCAGTATGTTATATTAGCTATGGAATAGCTTTTTTTTTGACATAACAGAAACATTTCTATGAAAGTATATTAAAATGAAAAATCACGGACGGATCACTCAAACATGAAAATAAAAATCCTCCTTATTCGTGTAAACTTACCTATTTTTCCAAATAATCGCTCAAAAATCGAAAATTAAACATGATTTTCCTACGAATCGAACGCCGACGAAAGTCATTTAGCAGCAAAAACGCACATGAACCTACTGATGAGAAATATAATAATGAAACACCTATATTGGAATCCTTCAACCAAGTTATAGAAACTTAAAATCTAAAAAAAAACAAAACAAACAAATAATTAATAAAACCTGAAGCAAAAAATAAAACCTAAATAAATAAAATAAAATAAAACTAATATTGAACCAGATTAGTAAACGTGTCAACAAATTCACCGTTCTCACGCAACTATTTTGTATCAAGAAATGTAAACAAAAAATAAAAAAAAGAAGGAAGGAAGGAAAAGGGACGGCGAGTAGTAGTAGTAGTAGTAGTAGTAGTAGTAGTAGAAGTAGTCTTAGTTTTACTACAATTGTTCTTATGTTTGTAAACGGGTTAAAGTTGTTTAGTTGTAAGAAAATAGCGACAGTATAGTTGTAATAAAGAATAGTAACAAAACACCCCCACTCCTCCCATGTTTAATAATAATTTCGAAATAATAACGTTAATATTTCAGTTCGCAGGTCAAAATCTGCAAAAGAAACGTTTTGTGTTTATTTGTTTACGTTGTTATGGGTTAATATTTATGCGCGCATGCACAACCGGATGTCGTAAACCGGAAAGTGGGTTGCATCACTCGTTACAAGGTCATTTGAGTTTTATAATTATATATATATATTAACATAAAAAAAATGAAAATGTAGTAGAGAGAAGGAACATTCTTTTATTATTTAAATTACTTTTAACATTGTTTAACTTACCTGTAGTTTTGTAAAAGATGCTAAAAGTGCCCCTCGTTAACATCTATGCATTTCTGGGCACGTTTGTCAACGTTGACAGACACTGTTTATAGATATTCACTGGTGATTCTCCTGATAGCGTTGGTAATGTTCTTTAGTTGGTCTAGATTGTGAGGATTATTTGCATAAACATTTTATTTTAAAGTCCCCAAAGATAAAAATCACATGATGACAAGTCCAAGGAACGTGGTGGCCACAACCATTTGCTTATTGTTCTCTCTTCCGTAAACATGTCATAAACTCGTGTCAACTATCTGTGAGACGACGTATGACTTGTAGCGCCATCTTGATTTTTCAAGTACGCTAACCACAAGGACCCGTAGCGCAGTGGCTAGAGTACTTGGAAAAATCAATTGTAAGAAGTAATATTCTCCTGAAGGTTAAAGGTTCAATCATCAGTGTGGGCGACGGAAGAATGCAATTGCGAATTACTTAGGACCTTTATCGAATCATGGCTGACGGAACAAGAGCATGCTACTCCCGTGAAGTAAATACACGGTTCCGCTCGAAATTCTGTCCAAATTCCCGAGTTCGAAGGAAACATTCCCGAGTTCGACAGGATACATCTGAAGAAGGTCGGAGGTTACATCGACCGAAACGTTGTGAAAATTGCACTAAAGATGAGAACAGTAGTCCAATGAATTCAAATAATATTACTAACCAATCCTCGTCTAAAAAATTTAGAAACGTCAGTAAATATTAATTTTGTCATTAATATGAGTAATATGAAAATAAAGTTTTAAACTAAAACAAACAAACGAATTATGTAAAAA
>NC_136521.1:54644753-54664753 GCF_053919585.1 Euprymna scolopes | reverse complement strand
TATATACACACACACACACATATAAATATATATATATATATGTATATATATATATATATATAAAATGAAAACTACAATTGAATTTACCAAAATGATCCGAGATGGTAAAATTAAAGTAAATTATAAATATTAAAGAATTAATATTTATAAAATCATATCAGCCAGCTAAAAAGCTCGATAAATCCAAATGGGAAATAGAGCTTATAATGTGAGTTTTATAACAGTGTTTAGACAGCTTGTAGGGATTCAAAGAGATTGTGAAAACAAGAAATGGGGACAGAGGAAAAAAAGGGTATAATATGATATCATAAAGATCCAATAAGAAAACGTTAAAATCCAATGTTCAATCCAATGGCAATCCATAAGGAAACATATATATATATATATATATATATTTATATATATATATGTGTATAACTACTTAATTTACTCACATAAAATTAATATACGAAAGTATAGATTTATGCGTAAACTTTAAGTATTTCCTTCAAAAGTGCTCAATACGTAGGTAGAGTTTGTTAGTAATTTATAAAATATATATGACGATTAAGCTACACTGAATATTCCGCGTTTCATCCACTCTAGGACTCCTCAGGCTTATGCATAAGCCTGAGGAGTCCTAGAGTGGATGAAACGCGGAATATTCAGTGTAGCTTAATCGTCATATATATTTTATAAATTACTATATATATATATATATATATATATATGTATATATATATATGTATATATATATGTATATATGTATATATATATATATATATATATATATATATATATATATATATATATAGCTCTAGGTAATTACACCTGTTGAGCTTATAACTGCAATACTCAAAGAACAGCCAGCTCATTGTTGCTATTACACTCTCTAAAATTATATATATATATATATATATATATATATATATATATATATATATATATACTAGTTGTACATACCCGGCGTTGCCAGGTAAACAATATATTGGCAGGCGGAGGGTTAAATATCCTAAGTTGTTACGATTTTCCTGAAAGTTTAGCATATTTTGGATTTTTTGAAACATAAAACACAGTCATCTTCATCTATGAAATTTGAACAAGGAAATAAAATCTCATAGCTTAAAGGGAAATAACTCATAGGTTAAATGAAATCTTACTTGCGTTTTTAAACGCAGCTGATCTCAGTTTTAATAATTATTTAAATAAAATTAATTGTAAATTAAATTGAAAACAAACTCAATAAATCAACTTTCTATAATATTTATAAATGGAATGCTTAAAACACTTACATTTCTAATTTCGATTAAAAAAATAAGAGTTTATTATTAAAACAGTTTTTTTTAATGTCATATGCAAATGAGATAACGTTTTGAATGCTGATTAATTCCGGATAAAGGTATCTGTATAAATCGTACAGAATAAAGAGTATGCAGGAGTCCGTTTCCAGTATTAAAATCTGTTTGTGAAATAGTGTACTTTTTGTATATAATAAGCAAATTGTGAACAAACAAACAGACAGCAATACGATATAATCTATATATATATATAAAAGCGAAAATGTATGTGTGTATGTATGTTCGCTTTTCCTCGATGTCCACGAAAGGCTTCTTTCAAAGAAGCGCTTGCTCGCTTCACAACTTCTTAAAACTTTTTATATCATCTATAAATTGTAATATCTCAGAGTTACCCACGGGGCTCGCCTGTCTATTTAATTTTATTGACTTTTAAGCGTTAATTATTCCACATTTCCCGCATTGGCACGCGTTACATTCGGTTTTCGGTATAAAAAAAAAGCGAAACTCGACTCTAACCACAGGCCGCAAGCCTGTTGTCTCAAGAGAGCTAAGTAACGTTTGTTCAATGTCGACTTCGTTATATCAGACTGTAGCTTTCATTTCGCTCCTCCTAATAAACAGGGAGCGGGTTTTTAAAAACAAACAAACCCATTTATTCAAAACTGTCCCGCACAAAATAACTGCTGAATACCTATCACCGTCACGTCAATCAAAAACGCGCACCTGTTTTTTTTTAACACTTTACTATTTTCCAACTGCGCGTCGTCAAAGCTTCGGGTTTTTTTCACATACCCCGAAAAACACTTGGACAACGCCAGGTACCCCTCGCTAGTAGATATACAAAGGGAAGTAGAGAGATATGTGGAGAAATTTCAATTGATAACTCTATTTTTTCCAATTTCATATTTGGCAACTATCGGTTATTTTGAGTTTAGCTTAGTTTGACAATTCATCATAAAGTGACTTTTACTCGAGCAACGTTTGCAAATTACAAATGATACGATCAATTTACTTAGAGAATCATTAGATGAACGAATAATTTCACGAAATGGCCCTGTCGACTGGTAACCTCGTTCGTGCGAATTAACGACACTGAATATTTTTTTGTTTTGGGGGAGGGGAATATGTAAAGTCTCATATCTACGCTGATGAACAAGATACGACAGACCACTTGAAAGACAACATGCGATGCATTCTTGCCGGAATACAACCTAATTTAATGTGCAAGCCTTGTAGAAAATTTGACCTCTAAATTAAGAATCGGAGATTTTTTTCCTCATCGGACGATCACATGTTGTATGCGTTAAAGGTGATAAGTTACACACCAACATGCAAAATCTTAGCATATTTTTTATATATAGATTTTATTGCTACATATCTAGCGTTCACAGGAATCTTCATCTTTTCTGTATTCCAACTAACAGTAAAACTATCCTAATACGAATATACGCTATTCACGGGGACATTAATTGAATTCAGATATTGCGGAAGTGGACCGTGCATTACTGTATTTCATCGCTGTAAGTCATAACACACTAAATACATACACATACACACTCACAAACTCACACATGCAAACACACACACATATGTGTGTGCGTGTGCACGTGTGTATATATCCCTGAAAAATATGATTTATTATATGGAAGGGAATCAAATTACGAAATGATGTAATGCATGATAGCTTGCTGACAGTACTAAGCACTAAACTATAAGGATAGTACACATATACTAACTCTATATATACGTATATATACACACAGAAAATATATATTTATACACACATGTATATATAAACGTATATGCACACACACACACACACACACACACACACACACACACACACACACATATATATATATATATATATATATATATATATATATATATATATACGTAGTTTTTGTTGCTGATTTTTTAAACGATATTACAGTTAACATCTCCACCTGGGAGAACCGGTGTTTTCTTAGAAAGTCGCCCATTTTTTTTTATTTGGACGTATTTTTTATTTATTTATTTATTGTTTTTAAAAACACTAATCTACGTACACGTATTTCAGGGTCCTATCTCTCTTCAGCTAATATATATATAATTTCCAAAAACAGATGTAATCGACTCACCTGCGTTGTTATATTTTATTCATATTTTTGTGAAATGCGTCTTACACGTTATTCATTAAATAGCAAAAGTCAATCAAAACGACTCATCAGAGATAAATGTACATTCCGCAGGTGAAAACAGTTATAAAATTTACTTTTTTCACCCTTTTTTTTGCAACAACAAAAAAAGGTATCGCGAAGAAAAATGTTGATGAAAAGACAGAAGAGTTTAATTCTTTCCGGATCCACAACCCCAAATAAAACAACACCAAACACTCACTGTTTTGGAACCACATTCAGACGCGAATATTTTATTAAATAAAAAAATATATACTTTTAAAATTTTTAATATTTTTTGTTAATTTCGGATAGTATAATATCCATCAGCTCAATAGTAATAAAGAAGTTCTTTTTGTGCATAAAGAAAATGTCCGATGTCCATGTTATTGTACTGAGGTATAATGCTCCTTGTCTTGAGTTGAGCATATTGAGAAGTGATAAACGAATTACTATTAGCGTATTAAGCGATGCTCTTTGTGTAAACAAATCGAGCTTAGGTATTTCGGACGATGTCAAAACATCGTTAATTCCCTACTCGCACAGCAGCCGCCGATTAGTGTAATGGTTAGAAGCCTTGACTGTCGGGTTTCAATCCTGGCTTGAGGTAGTTGCCTGTATAGCCACACTGATAGATGAGCTGTGATACAGCGAAACAGTACTATATGTGGATTACTACACACACACACACACACACATATATATATATATACATATATATATATATATATATATATATATATATATATATATATATATAATGAAATAAGAATTACAATTATGTTTACAAAGATAATCCAATATAGCAAACTTAAAATATATAAAAAATATTAAAGACTTAATATTTATAAAGTAATTCTAACCAGATGTAAAAGCTCAATAAAACCAAATAGAAAATAGAGCTTATAATGAGAACAAAGAACCAATAAAACATGTAAAAAAAAAACTATAAGAAGAGTAAAAACATAGTTAAATGTTTTTAACTCTTCTTAAAGTGTTATAACATTTTTTATCCATTCTTTAGTCTTATAATATATATATATATATATATATATATATATATATATATATATATATATGTTTGTGTGTGTGTGTGTGTGTGTGTGTGTGTGTGCTTTACATATGGATGAGTGTCTATTGCTGTATTAAATATATATTATAGAAAATATGTAAATTTCGTTAAAAATTCTAATACTTCGTACATAAATTACTTATGACAGACAACAAATAACATTTTTCCGAACTAATTTCAGGTGGTGGAGTAAATCTAGAGTTATTGTCTGACTATTTTCTTTCTCCCTTCCTCTTTACACTAGAAATGATTACGTCCGGTTGCTAGAATAAATATGGAGAACTGTGACACCAGGGTAGGAAATTGGGATTTAGGTTTAGCACCCCCTAGGAGTGGCAGTCTGAACTGCCAAAACGTGGTTGAGTAGCCTCCTCGGCATTCCCCGGTGATTAGCTAATAAAACTAACGTCTTCTAAATAAAAAAGAAGGCAAAGCCCGGGAGAATAGACCCCCTGGAACTGCACAGAACTAACATCCGACAACAACCAACAGGGACCAGATCATTACAGGAATGCTCCAATCTCTGCTAATTTTGGCGCCGAGGATAACTTACTTTTGTCTGAAGCAGATACTTTCATTTATATAGAGTATAAACACACATTGGACTTTATTATAAAGTGGATAATATATTGTTTTTATTATTATTATTTTTTATTATTATTTTATATCATTATCGTTTGGAAATATCTTGTGATACCAAGTATTTATATAAGTTTTTTAAAAATATTTCCTCATATCCAGCAATCCAAACTTGGAGAAATTTCAGGAGAATTTTATTTCCCTCTCAAAGAAATTAGACCCCCCCCTCACTGAACCAATATTTATATTCCTTTACATGTGACGTCGATTTATTTTCTTTTATGTTGTTTTACTCACCGGCAGTTAAAAGCTGGGAAAGTGTCCAATAGATTCTATTTAAATACCACACCCTTCTTTATCTTTTTCCCCTCATTCTTCTCTTAATACGTACCCCCCCCCACACACACACTTAAAAATGTCCTCCCCCCAACTTAAAAATTTAATAGGAATATTTTTTTGCTTTGCTTACTTTTAAACAGGCAGGAGTAGAGCAGTTAGCCTGATGATATCTTACGGGTATATATATATATATATATATATATATATATATATATATATATATATATATATATAGTCTTTGAAGTTTTTAACATTTGAAAGCACACAAAAAATTATTTTTTATCATTCATTAAAAAAAACATCTAGTCAGTAAGTCATTTAATCACCTGCAATCACTGCATCAACTCTCAAATTTACTATAATACCAATTTTTATATTTTTTAAGGGATCATCAGTTGTTTACCATGAAACACTGTTTCGGGGATTTAAAAACAAAACAGTGTATTACATCATGGCTCCCCAGCAGTGTTGATCAAACACCACCACCCTTAATCTTAGGAAGAAGACAAGTTACAAAAATTTTTTTTCCCAATTTCCTATTCTTAATTGTAATTACTAACCTTTTCATAGTATAAAAATGAATTTCTTACCTGTGCGATTCATCAATTTCCACATTTAAAATGGATACATTTTTTAATTTTTTAATTTATCAGTCTTGTATTTATAAGATTTGGATTAATCCATTTAACTACTTATCACCCCCACTATAGTTAGTAGTTTGTATATTTACATTCTTATTTATTTAAAATTAGATATATAAAGGTTAAAAATATTTTATTTTTACATATATACATTTTTTTTTTTTTTTTTTTTTTTTTAACTATATAAATTTATTATATGTAATTATAAATACATTTATACATTGCTAATATAGTTTTGGATTTCCTTTATCAATATAATCTGGTTTATCTTAAACGATTCAAAAGCATCATATCATATATATATATATATTCAAAAGCATCATATCATATATATATATATATATATATATATATATATATATATATATATATATATATATATATATAACACAATAACGTTCGGTTGTGAAATGGCGGACACTTAATTTAATGCAATTTACGTTAATTTACGTCAAAGAGCAGAAATCAGTTAATCATACTGAATTTGCCGCAAGCTCTTGAAATATACGAAAAAAAAAAACACCCAGTATTTTTGCTGATGAGGAGACTTCGTTTAAAAAAAAACTATATGTTAACATTATTGTCCATGATTTAGTGTCTATCACAATAAAAACATCGTTTCCGAAACGATCGTACAATTTATTGATTTTGTTTTGTTCCGTCTTTTGAAACCGATTTTTAATTTTTGATTTTAATTATAAATTATCAATCATATTTCTAAATGTGTGTGTGTGATTATTTCAAATACAAATAGGATTTCAAACAGAATTATTCCGATTACATGTTTTTAATACTCGCTACAAACTGAATCCTTTTTATGCCTCAAATGCATTAAAAGTACTCTAATACTTCTCCCATTACCATCTTACGCAGAAATTAGTCTCGACTTTTTCTTCAAACATCATGCAAAATTCGCAAATTATACCCCGCCACCGAATTATCAACTCCGACCCCACTCTGCAAGACTAGAGCATATTTTGATGGAGTATATTAATGCTAATGGGACATGTATTGAGAAAAAATAGTGGACCTATGGTATTTGGCTACAATCATGATCGTTTAAACCAACAAATTTAAGGTGAAAACATTATTCCGTACTTACCTGTCATGGTGAAATTATTATGAATTACAAAAATTCTGAAAAATATTCTAGTAGATGTGCTAGATGTATTTTGTAACAGAAAATAATACACAGAAACGTTCAGTTGTGAAATGGCGGACACTTAATTTAATGCAATTTACGTTCATTTAAGTCAAAGCAGAAATTAATCATACTGAATTTGCTGCAAGCTCTGGAAATATACGATAAAACAGGATGATTCGATAAATTGTATTTTTAATGTAATTATTTTTAGTACTTGATCATGTTGCATATATTTTTTTCATATTATAATAATTTCGCCATGACAGGTAAGTACGTAATAAAAGATCACAAATGGAAAGAAGCACGGAAACGATTGCTCAGTCTCATTCTGTTTCGGTCTCAGGCTCATCACTTATTGAACGAGCATCGAACAGCCAGCCAGATGGTTTGATATCGTTGTGAATGACTAATAGTTGCTAAATCGCCGGCTCAAATCAATATAAGTCGAGTGGATCATAAAAAACGATGTTATCGCCGTTCAAGCGTTTATTGCTTGAGCGATGAAGGGTGAGTCTGGTGTCGTGGGAAGGAATGAACTTTGAGTAGAAACAACGACCAGTCGACGAAGACAATACCTGCATATTACGTTTCTGAATTTTTTAAAGTGAGAATTGATTATTCTTACCATTTGGATTATTCAGATCCCTGTTCTCATCTTGAGTGTTATTTTCACAACGTTTCGGCCGACGTAACCTCCGATCTTCTTTAAGTGTATCTCTTGAGATAAGGATTGATAATTCGTATTATTTGGATTCTTTGGACTGCTATTCTCATCTTCAGTGTTATTTTCACAACGTTTCGGCCGATGTAACCTCCGACCTTCTTCAAGTGTATCTCTTGAGATAAGAATTAATAATTCGTATAATTTAGATTCTTCGCTGTTCTCATCTTGAGTGTTATTTTCGCAACGTTTCGGCCGACGTAACCTCCAACCTTCTTCAAGTGTATCTCTTGAGATAAGGATTGATAATTCGTATTATTTGGATTCTTCGGACTGCTATTCTCATCTTCAGTGTTATTTTCACAACGTTTCGACCGACATAACGTTTGATGTTCTTCAAGTATACCTTTTCTAGCTCGAGAACTTTTGTGTCGAACTCAGAAATCTGCGCGGAATTTCGAAAGGATCCTTTCATTTAATTCAGGGGCATAACATGTTCTCTTTTCTTCACACCCAACTGGGGAAACGTTCTGAGTACTTCGCTAGCACTCAGAACACACCATTCAACCTCCAGACCATTTGGATTCTCTCTCTCTCTCCCTCCGTCTCTCTCTCTCTCTCTCTATCTCTCTCTCTCTCTCTCTCTCTCTATATATATATATATATATATATATATACACATGCATGTATATATATAATATATATATATATAGAGAGAGAGATATATATAAATATTTATATATAAATATATATATATATATATAAATATATATATATAGATTAATATATATATATATATATATATATATATATATATATATATATATATATACAGGCGGTAAAAAGAAAGTCTGCACATGTAATTTTTTCAAAAACTGCAAATTTAAGCTAAATTTAATGTAACTGCTTATTTGATTGGCCTGTTATGCTTCTATAATTTTACCTGTTCATATTTGACTTTTAATTGAAATATTCTAGTGTTCACGTCAATTAAAAAATAACTTCATAAAAATTATAGAGGAATAAAAGGCGAATCAAATGAGGTATAGTTTGTTTAAACAGTTACATTTAATTTTAGCTTAAATTTGCAGTTTTGGAAAAAATTACAAGTGCGGACTTTCTTTTTGCCGGCACTATATATATATATATATATATATATATATATATATATATATATATATACTAGCTGGGGTTAACTTTGTCAAGGCTTAAACTACGCTTAAATATGAGATTTGTAATTTGTTCTGATTGTCCAGTATATACCTGCAGGCCGCCCGACATTGTGTGGTCGTGAAATACGCTTAAATATGATATTCTTATTCATGCAGATTCCGTATTCATTATTATCCTATACTGAACCCAATATATGGTAATAGTTTTAAAAGTTAATAAAAAAAACTGACTCGTGCGCCATTATCGAGAATCGAAATCAAAGCGTTTAGCATACGATTTATTTTTTCTTTTGACGTTAACGCCTGAGTTATGAAGACATGTTTGCTGTAAGGCTAAAAATTAAACCATGAACCAATAGCTATTACGTTATGCGTGCATATTCGTAATGACGTCGTTCGACCTTGACCTTATAACATGCAGCTATAACAATAATACAAAAAATATATAATTACTAGGGCCAGGACAACAGCATACTCTTTTCATTGTTTTGACTCTCGAGTGTGTATCCGTTCATATCTTATATGCTTTTATATAGTGATGTGGTTCTCGGTTGATTAATTGTGTCTAATTGTGTCGGATATATACTTTTATTGAAGGAAAACTAGTGTGTTTTTTGCATGCGCAAAATACTAGTGTAAAATAATGTAATATAATGGCAAGCAATCTACGAAAGATTAATGCAAACAACAGTAAATGTAGTCACTAGTTTTGTCTTCTCTGCACCAGCCTCTCGAAGCAAAGGTTCTCAAGTCCTTCGCCACCCTTACTCAAGGCACGCCTCCATGCTGGTCTATTTTCGGCTAGCTCCTCCCACACATTCACATCGATGCCAAGAGCGATCAGATCCCGTTTGGCCACGTCTTTAAAGCGCAACGGTGGAAGTGTAAAATAAACCGTCAGTAAATGCCGCTATAACAATAATTAAAAAAAAAATACAATGACAATATTGCACGATGGTAGTTTTAGGAGCCTACTCTTTTCCGGTAGGTTAAGAGATGCGCTTCATTACTGATTATACATTCTGATCACATCAATATCTCAGAATTACGAAAACTTATTAGCATTCCATTCATATCCTCTGTCCTCAAATGTAATATCTGGAGCTTGTTTGGTCACCTGAAGTGTTCCAGTGTAGCTATATATAAAATACGCATTGACAACATAATACTGTGGAAGAAAATAGTGATATACTCTTACGTATTCACTGTGGTCAGTTGTTCAAAATGCGTCTTTCCTATTATATAATTGTTAAAATCTACTTTTTACGCTGGTTCACGATATATACACACTGACAGTGAGTAAAGCACAACACGGTTGATCTATACAATATATATTGCTCATAAGAGTAGTGGTCGATGGACAAAAATCAGAGGCCTACAGTATTAATGCTGGAGTCCCTCACGGGTCAATCCTGGGCCCAGCTCTCTTCCTTATCTACATCAATGATCTCCCTAAACACATACTTAAATCATTCGTTGACATCTGTGCTGATGACACGACCATCTACAGCAACACATCAAAGGCTGTAAATGACAAAGTTCTCTCTGATTCTCTCTCCTCTAGTCTCGAGCGCGTGGTTCAGTAGGGAAGACGTGGCTGGTTACCTTTAATGCATCTAAAACCAAGCTCCTATCTTTACATCATCAACGCTCTGATCCCCATCTGACATCAATTGAAATGGATAGCTCTCGTCTAGGAAAAGCCCCATGTTTTGACAAGCTTCTGGGTTTGTCCTTTACTCCTGGTCTGAAATGGAACACGTACATCAAGTCCGTTGCTAAGGTCGCTGGAAAGATGGTGGGATCCTTCTACCGCTCCAGAAGATATCTCACTACTGATGCAATTCTCTATCTATATATATAAAAGCCAAGTACGTCCAAGGATGGAATGCTGCTGCCATATCTGAGCAGGAGCTGCTAAAAAAGCCTATCCTACCTTGGCAGAATACAAAATAGACTTCGTGGCTCAGTGGGAGATGCCCTTTTCTCTTCCCTGCAGCCTCCCTCCCACAGAAGACACGTTGCGAGCCTATCCTTGTTTTATCGTTATTTCCATGGCAGGTGCTCGACTGAATTCCAATCTCTGGTCCCCCCTCGCCAATCTTTCACGAAAAACACCCGTATAGCTGAATCGACTGTCAAAAATTTTCCCCACTCTTTATCTGTGCCTAAATCAAAACGTAGACTCCATGAACAATGCTTCTTTCTTAGAACTGCACGCCTGCGGAACTCTGTTCCATCTGCCTGCTTCCCACCTGACTACAACCTGGATGTCTTCAAGTCCAACCTAAACAAATTCCTAAAGAACCACCACCTCAAGTAAACACTTCAATAAATCTCCATACCAACGTACTGTACTTGCAATAACCCTTATCCCTGAGTGGCTTCCGTGCCTTGATAAGTGGTGACCACCGTGTAAAAAAAAAAAAATTTCACACCGACAAATAAGCTTTTGATTATAAATTATTACTGGTATTTTGACGTGGGGGATGACTGGATTTGTTGGATGTCGGGCGGGGAAGAAATGAAATAGCCTCGCTCTCTCTGACCAAGTGACTGGCTTTCTCTTTTTATCGGTTTTAGTTATATAAACATTATTTCCTATTGGAATGTTTAATATTTCCTTTATTTATTGTTTGAAACTTTTGACCTATGTCCTCACACATATTTCTGGGTCAAATTATGCATTCCGTTCGACAGTGGTAGAAATCCCCACATTTGTCACAGCGAATCTACTTGCGTGTGTCCAAACCATCGAATGTTTTCCTTCCCGGGGTTGCCTGCCAATATCTAACAAGAAAAGTAATAATAATATTAATTGTAAAAAACTTCGTGGAATTTCCCCAGAGTGTGAACATCAGTCCATATGATTTACTATTAATTAAAAACGTTACCTTCGAAATACTATATATCTGGCAGGGTTAAAACTATCAACAAATGTACCCTTCTAAATCTATAACGTTTAAAGTCTCCCGACAAAACGAGAGTGGGTCTGTAAATTCATTCTTGTCCGTTCGTCCGTTCGTCCGTCCGTACTTTTCTCAATAACTACACCTTGGAATGTTTTGAAATTTTGCACAAACATTAAACATGATATGAGTAAAAATGTAACAGAACAGATTTTCCGAGAAAACTCCGGTCGCCCCCCCCCCCGGGGGTGCTGTTCGGGTTAAAATGGCTAAAATTGACACTTTTGTGTATTTTTAAAAAAAAATTGATCCCTTAGATTTTTATAAAACTTTCTGAAAAGTTATAACTAAGTGATTTCTATATAATATTGTTTGTCCATATTTCGCGATAACTGTTGGGTGTGAGCTAGTGCTCTTTTAGGGCTAATAAAAAGACTTCATTTTTTTTTTACTATTTTACCATATTTGTCCAGAATTTTCTGTGTATGTCTATTTAGCAGTTTTGAATGGTGCTGAACTCAAATTTAAATATGTTAAGGCGTTAGGGACTTTGGGGGCTAAATGGGGGGGGGGCAAATGATGGACTTAGTCATTTCTTTTTTTTGCGTGGTGCAGATCTCAAACAAAAAAGAAAAACACACAAAAAACCCAAAAAACAAAAAACAAAAACAAAAACGAAAAAAAACCCAAAAAACAAAAAACCCAAAAAACAAAAACAAAAAAAAGCAAAAAAGAAAAACACAAAAACAAAACCAAAAAACCCAAAAAACAAAAACAAAAAAAAAAAACAAAAAACAAAAAAAGAAAAACACAAAAAACAAATATATTCTATTAAAAAAAATTTTCTTCAAAATCACTTGATTCCGTATTAAATAACCTTAAAAGGGTTGATATGCCGTAAAACAAAAACAAACAACTTGCCAGGGAAGAGTGTTAGATGAAATAATTTCTGATCAGGGAAACAGAAAATCATTGCTCCTGGAATATGAGAACACAATAAGGGAACCGAGAGCTATTTGAAGTAAACCTAACACCCACTTTCTACTCTCCTTAATAAAACCCTGTAACACCGAATCACACCTATAATAAATTGAACCGAAATACAGACCCCACCGCCCTGGTATTTGATGAGGGCGTCTTGGTCATTAACTATAGAGGTGTGAGTTATGATAACATCTCACATCCAGTTTCCGTTGCGAAAGAAAAACAACGGCTGTTTATATAACGATTTGCAGTCACCCTTTCTCTTCTTGTGTTCGTTTCAGTTAATCACCCCCGCGGAAAAAAGATCAAGGGCGAAACTTTTGATTGAAGTCGACCCTTAATTCTTCTAATGGAATAAGAATATCACCTCCTTTATCGCGTTCAATTATAGAGCGGAGACAGTTGAAAAATCTTGTCTATTTTGCTGGATTTTTCGACCAAATCTTTACCCATATGAACTTGGGTATGTTTATTTGTTTAGACATATCGGTATAATAATCCCACCTAAGTTATTTCATCTCTTTATCTCTCTCCCTCTATCTTTGTCTATCTATATATATATATCTCTTTCCAGCTATGTACCTACTCTCTCTCCTCTCTCCCCCCATATATATATATATGTATATGTATATATATATATATATATATATATATATATATATATATATATATGTATGTGTGCGTGTGTATGTGTAGAGAGAGAGAGAAACTAAGGGATTTATTCTTCAGTTTGTCATAAATTCTGTGCCACTCACGATTTGAATGGAATTTTTAACGGCCTTTAAATATTAAAATATTAAAGATTAGTTCACGGCAATGAAATTATGGTACGTATCTGATATCTTAAATATGACAAAACGTATAGACACCGCGTTACAAATTATTAACGAGTTTACATTTTTTTTTTAATATTTAAGAAATGAGTGAATAAAAATCCATGAAACTTTGAGAAAGTACTTACAATACTATTCAGCTACTCCAGTCAGAAAATAAAAGTATTTAAAGCAGTATTAGCGAAACTATGGTAGAAGATAGGAATATTTGTTGATTTCAGTGTGTCAAGTTATTAACAAGGTTGAGAAAAAACACAATATACCAATAACTTGTTTATTAAAATAATTTTCAAACATTAAATGAACTAGGAAAAATGCTTAGAACACAATAACTACATAGCAATTTCTACGTTGACATAATTAGTAGAGGATATGCGATGCTTTTTTATGAATGACTTGTAAAAGACGTTGGTTCGCAGAATTAGTCAAATTTGTGATTTCGTCAACAGTTATTCCTCGCGATACCTCTTGGAGAACATCCCACAACTCTTCTTTGCTCTTAAATTGGCGTCCGCTTGGATAGAGGCGTCACTTCATGATACTTCAAAGGTTCTCAATTGGATTCAAATCTGGTGAATTCACAAGCCACTCCATATTCCGTAGGCCAGAGAACCCCAGTTGTTGAAAATACTCTTTGCTTTTGTCTTCTACATGCAAGGGAGCATTATCCTGCATAAATATAATGGTTCTTCTGAACGTCAACCTTTGTTTCTTCAGCCATGGTTACAAAGTGCTCCTTCAGAAAAGCTATGTAAGCATTTAACGTCATTTGTACGCCTTCTAGGACACTCCATAGGCCAACTAAGGTACCTCCGATAATCCCAGCATAAATTATTATCCCATCACCACCTTGTTGGCACCTTAAACACAGATGACGATGTCGTGCATCTAGGACTCATCCCTTGCTCCAACCACCAGCGCCATCAAGAGTGATACACACTTCATCCGTGAACAAAACTTTGAAAAAATCCGTTTTCATGTTGTTCCCTGCCCATTTCAATGGGGTTTGTATATGATATTGCTTTAATGGAGGCTTTGTCACAGGCTTAACTGACTTTACCAAATCTTTCAGAAGGCGACATCGAGTACTTTTGAGACATTCTTCAATACGGCTAGGTCAAAGACTTTTCGACGTGTCTGCCCAGGTTTCTTAACAACTTCATGTTTAATTTGGAGTAGAGAACGGCGTGAAACTACTCTAGATTTACCTTTATCAGCTCTCTTACGTACATTTGTAGGGGACTTGACAAAGTTCTTCACAGTTTGATGGTATCTTCCTATCATTTTCGATATTTCGAGGGTAGTTTTACCTTTTACTAGCTGTTCTGCAATAGTACTCTTTTCAGAACTACCGAAACCACCTTTACGACCCATTTTATTGACGAAACAAACTGCGTAGTTAATAATTTGACACACCTCAAATACTGTGGATTCAGCAATTACGATGGTAAGTTGTTTACATTGCGCGGAACAGTACGAAAATTTAACAGTAGGCACAGCTCAGCATTGCCAATGCTTCCGGAGCTTTTGATACGAAACCCTCGGTAAGTTTCTGAGACTGGTAAAATTTTTTATCTCGTTAGTAATTTGACACGCAGTCTCTCTCTCCCCCTCTCTCTCTCTCTCTCTCTGTATATATATATATATATATATATATATATATATATATATATATATATATGTGTGTGTGTGTGTGTGTTTGTGTGTGTATTATTTATATATGTATATATTATTAAACAGATATATTCTCGATGGCCTCTCGACCTTGATAAGTGGTGACTTCTTTGTAAAAAAACAACACTACAGTTTATTTTAAAACTTTATTTAAAAAATCAACTAATGTAACTTGATTATGTTCTGGAGCTAGCATCTATTCAATGTAGCTGCATTCAGCCTCAATCATCACATCGATACGCGTCCGCAAGTGGAAGCATGTCTTTTACACAAGCGCCGGCGGGAGCTCATTGAATACTCGTCGGATGGCGGCGATCAGGCTGGATTTGCTGTTGTGGGAGGTAATGTTGGTGATATTCTCGACATATGACCAAACGAAGTAGTCCAGTGGGTTCAGATTAGGGGGCGGAGTGGACCAGTGAGATAAGGGTACAAAGTTATAGCACTTCTTCTTAAGCTAAAATTGTTTCTTTTTTTTTTTTTTACTTATGGGCCGGCGACGAGTGTTTCAGCATCAGGCAGGGTGTGCCAGCGGCCACCTGATTGCATTAGAGAATAAGCACACTCTTTAGCACATTCAGGTACACTTTGGTGTTGACTTTTAAGCCAACTTCGAAGATAGTAAGTGTCATGGTGTGGCCCTCACTTGAAACCATGTCAAAAACCATAAGCGTGGCCGGAAACTCCGTTGAGCTTTTCCCTGAAGTGTTGAACCGCTCGGATTTGCATTTTGAGGGTGCTGGCAATGGTCCTGTTTTCATAACTCGGATCTGTAAAAAGTATCAATTGTATAACGGTGCATCTCCAATTTCACTCGATGAACATTGTGTCACTTTCAAACATGAACAATTTTATCGTCTCGCCATGTATTTCTGTAGTTAATGTTAGTATTAGGACGTTATAACATGATCTAAAATTAACTAGATCATTTCCTGTTAAAGGCAGAGTAACCCTCCCCCGAGTTTAACTTTATTATAGGAGTTTTCGAGTCTTCACGCGAGAAGAGCACGAGAGAGATGCTGGGAGCGCCATTTTCCTAATAGCCACGGAGTGAGTGAAAAAGTGACGTGGAATTTATAGGACTGAAATTGAATAATAAGAAAGCGTTTAGAAAAAAACATTTTTAGCTTACAATTACAAGGGTCATTCATAATATAACCAGTGAAGCATGCATGTTCCCTCGTGAGTACGAGGCATAAAAAAAAGTTCAGCATTTGCCCCCCCCCCCATTCAACCCAAAAAGTCCACAGGGGACGTCAAATCCTGGTGAAAATGAACAAACGGTGCAGTTTTAGGCCTTAACATATGTAAATTTTGATTCGGCACCATGCAAAAAATAAAATAAAATAAAAGAAATGACTAAGTTCATCATTTACCCCCCCCCCCATTTAGCCCCCAAAGCCCACAAGGCGTTAACATATTTAAATTTGAATTCAGCATTATGCAAAACTGTTAAATTGACATACATAGAAAATTTTGTACACATATGGTGAAATAGTCCCAAAAATGGAGTGTTTTTATTAGCCCTAAAAGAGCGCTTGGGGCACACCCAAGAGTTATCACGAAGTATAGACAAACAAAATTATATAGAAAACAGTTAGTTATAACTTTTCATAAAGTTTTATAAAAATCCAAGGCATCATTTTTTTAAATAAGAACAAAAGAGTCTATTTTAGCCCTTTTAACCCGAAGGGCACCCCTGGGGGGGGGGGCAACCAGAGTTTTCCCGCAAAATCCGTTCTGTTACTTTTTTACTCTTATCATGTTTAATGTTTGTGCAAAATTTCAAAACATTCCATTATTGTTAAGAACAGTGTGGACAGACGAACGGACGAACAGACGAATGAACGAACGGACAAGTGTGAATTTACAGGTCCATCCTCCTTTTGTCGGGGGACCAACAATTGTTTTTGTTTTTATGTTCTATTTTACAATTTCTTTTTATTACACGGCGTAATGTATTCATTGCCATTTTTTACTTTTATTTTGGCGTCTTGAATTGTTTTCTGCTATGCCAAGGTATTTGTATTGTTCCCGCTGTTCTCCATACTTAATGTCAATATCAGTCTCTTCATCAAGTCTATGTTTTCCGTTTGAACTTTCTTTCTAGCTCTGAGTAGGCACTTTGTACATTTGTCCAGGCAAAACAATCAACTTAGCTCAACGTCCAAGCTGGCATACAGCCTGTGGTCACCCATGAAAGGCGGATGGTTGACATTTTCGTTCGGGTCTTGTTTGCGGATCTGGTTCAGAACATTGGCACTTCGGCTTTTATTGAGTAGTTTATTCTGAAGATACATCGTCAGGCAAAAAATGTAAAGGGGGACAAGCTATCCTCTTGGCCGATTTCTCTTCTGATCTGGACGTCAGAGATTGTTGCAGTTCTATTAGTGTGGCTTAATGCCATACCTGTTTGCCATATTTTTTCTACGTAAAATCATGGTTTCCTTAATTACAGGTTAAATCTTACATAAACCAAGGCGCCGCAGTAGTCAAGTGTGGAGGACACTATCATATACGAGTTTTTTTTTTACATAGGCATCGCCACTTATCAAGGCCAAGAGGTCACTCGAGGATAAGGGATAAAGGGTGTACAGTAGAAATTGGACAATATAGTAATCGTTAGTAATGGAAATTCGGTAAATTTGTTAACTTATATGGAACGGCTAATCAAAAACTTGTATTATTATGTTAGACTTGAAGGCGACCATATTGTAGTCAGTTGGAAAGCAGGAAAACGGAAGGACATTCCAAAGGCGTACATTTCTAAGAAAGAAGCTTTTCTCATGGAATCTACGTTTAGGTGTAGGCACAGATAAAGAGTGGGGGAAATTATTGATAGTGTTTTCTGCTAGACGGGTGTTTCTTGCGAAAGTTTGGCGAGAGAGGACCACAGATTGGAGCTCAGCCGAGCACTTGTCATGAAAATAACGCTAAAGCAGAGACAAACTCGCAACAGCTCTTCTGGGAGAAAGAGATTGCAGGGAAGATAAAAGGACATCCCATACGAGGCTACGAAGTCTATTTTGAACACTATCAAGGCAGGACAAGTCCTTTCTAACAGTTCCTGTCCAGATATGGCAACAGTACTCCATCCTTGGACGTATCTGGTTCTTATATAGATTGAGAATTGCATTAGAAGTGAGATATATTATTTGTTTTCTTTTCTCCCAATTATATTGCTTTAATTCTTTAAACATATACCGAACTAATAAACTAATTCTTACCTTTACATCACTTTTGGTCCACCGGATTTTGACATTAGAATTCACCCTCGTTCGTTTGTCCGTTTGTCCCCAAAATTCTCAATAACTATTCATTGCATTTTTATGAAATTTTGCATAAAGTTACAACTACCCAAGGAAGGAAATGTCACATTCTCGGATTTTTTTTATACACATTCTGGTTGCGTACTGAGGGGGCCAAATGGATCAAAATGGCCCAAAATAGAACTTTTCGAAAAATAGAATATAAATTACCCCAAAGCACGACCATATGGATATACATCTGGAAACGTAATATTTGACCCTGGGAAAATTTTGGTTGTTTTTACTTTTTGTTAATTCGTTATCTTTCGTTTTGTTTCATTTTAAGCTAGCTTTTATTCGGGTGTCGATCCTTGGACCTTTATTATTCCTGATATTCATAAATGACCTCCCGAATAAAATTGTCTCTGAGATGCCTGTATTTGTTGACGAAACCACGTCTATAATAGACACGAGGAAAAAATGAATAAACACATATCCAAGGCAATGACGGAAACCTCAGCGGAAGAGGCATAGTATGTAAGGAATGGGAAGAAAATTTTTATTAGCATTCAATGCTGCTAAGACTAAACTTCTTTCCTTTAATAATTCCATATATCCTTCTCAAACAATACATTACTATATCGTTTAAACTCCCCAGCTTAACGTTCACAGGGAACCAGAGTTGAAACAGGCTTCATGGCATCTAAGGATCTTCAGTACTTTGAAAAGTATTTCAATAAATGATGATAGCATAAAATGTTAACCCCTTCTAAAAATGTAACATGAAAACGGCTATAGTTTTCGAACCCTATGACGTTTATGTTTTCGTACATCTTCTTAAAAGTCATCCGAAGCTAAATAATACATTTCTGAAATCTTCAATTTCGCACATTTGCATACCAACTCTTTGTTCGCATCCGTATTCTATGCGATCGAAATTATATATGTTGATGAAGTGAAGTGTAGGCGAGGAATGCACAAAAGCAGATGTTAAAAGGGATACATAAACATAGACATTATTCTCATGTTTATAGAGATATCCTTTGGGGTCGAATCTTTGAACACAGGGTTCCATTTCTGACTGTCAGGGCTCTTTCGGGACCAGACCTGTTTTATTTCCCATTCGCACCAATTCAAACCCCTCGACCTGTCTCTAACTCTAACCCTAACCCTAACCCTAACTCCGACCCCGCCAGTATTCTCGCGACAACAATGTCAATATTTGTGCTCCGTTCTTTCGCTGGAGACGTCCTTCCAAAACAAATGGTAGTCAATGTTTTCGCTTTTTGGGAACTAGTTCTCTGTCGGAAA
>NC_136521.1:54564753-54639753 GCF_053919585.1 Euprymna scolopes | reverse complement strand
ACACACACACACACACACACATGTACACACACATGTACACACACACGCGTAGGCACGCACAAGGGATTTTTTTTTAAAACTAATGAATTTTAAATTAAAATAAAGCACTATTTCAGGCATAAGGTCCATATATGGTGTAATCTACAGGTAAAACTTTCACAAATTCTACGCCAAACGCATGGCTTTTTAAAGATAAGCTCTTTTCATCAGAGGTCAAACATTAGTAAAAAATAACTGGATAGTTTAATTTTGAAAACAACATATGAAAAACACACAGACACGCATATATATATATATATATATATATATATATATATATATATATATATATATATATATATATATATATAATTATAAGCTCTATTTCCTTTTCGGTTTTATTGAGCTTTTTATATCTGGCTGAGTTTATTTTACTTGTAAATATTAACTCTTTAATATTTATAATATATTTTAAGTTTACCATTTCGATTACCTTAGTAAACTTATTGTAACTTTTATTTTATTTTTATTATATATATATATATATATATATATATATATATATATATATATATATATACACAGTCCTGGTCAAAATCATAAGACCACTTAAAAAAGTAAGCGTTTACGCAGAATATCGAATTTTTAATCAAACAAATGGTTGAAACCATTGCCAAAAGAGAAAATATGATGGAAAAAAATGAAATATGCTTCATTCGAAACCGTAACCCTGATCTAATAATTATTTTAAAGAAAACAAACATTTTCACCTGGTCAAAATTATAAGACCACTTTAATAAAATCGGCTAGTTTTGAAAAAATGAATACGAAAAGATTTCTATGTTACTAAAAGCAACTTGTTAGTGGATAAAAAATATCTTACTAAATTATAAGTGGCAAAAGGGAAACCATTATCAGAGTTTGAGAGCGGAAAGATCTTTGAGCTTAATAGGGGTGGACTCTCCCATAGATCCATTGCAAACGAAGTGAATCGTAGCAAAACGGTCATCACAAATTTTTTAAGAAATCCAGATCATTGAAAATCTTTGGGGATGGATGGCAAAAGAAGTGTTCAAGGATGATTCGATAAAGGAACTTTCTGATTCAGTTTTCAGTACATGAGATAAAATTCCTTCGCAACTGATAAAAAACAGTCGCAAGCATGCCGGAGAGAATTTTTGAAGTAATTCGTAATAATGGAGGCTATACTAAATACTGAGACCCTTTTATTAATTTATAATTGCCTTTTGTTACATAAATTATCAGTGGTCTTATCATTTTGACCAGGTGAAAATGTTTGTTTTTTAAAAAATGATTTCGCATGTAGCAGATTCTATTTTTTTCCATCATATTTTCCATTTTGTCAATGATTTCAACTATTTGTTTGATTAAAAATTCGATAATATGCGTAAACGCTTACTTTTTAAGTGGTCTTAAGATTTTGACCAGGACTATATATATATATATATATATATATATATATATATATATATATATATATATATATATAGTTGATTGTTTTTTTATGGCATGTCACTCCTTTTGATGTTATTTAATGCCGAATCCAGTCATTTTGACGAAAAATATTTTAATAGAATACATTTTCAGTTTTTAAAGTCGGTTTCTATTTAACCCATAGTTGGGACCCTAACAGGGACTACCACTCCGAGTCAGAGTTGATCTAGGAGCAATGACAATTAAAGGGTGGCTGCACACTCTCCAAAGCCCTAAAACTGGAGCCTCACCATCGGATATAGTTTACGGTCATATCCAGGACATATATATATATATATATATATATATATATATATATATATATACATATATATATACATATATATATATATACATATATACATAAAATTAATATACAAAAGTATAGATTTATGCGTAAACTTTTAGTATTTACTTCAAAAGTTCTCAATACGTAGGTAGAGCTAGTTAGTAATTTATAAAATATATATGGCGATTAAGCTACACTGAATATTCGGCGTTTCAGCCTTCATGTAAAATTTGCTATCTTGTGCTTTAAATAACCCCAAAATCTATTAAACTGTAGAAGAGAAATAACAAATAACTATGTTCATAAAACAAAATTTACTCTAGGATAGCGATACAAAATAGTTTTAAAACTAACAAAAACAATAGAAAATAAACAAATAAATAAATTAAATAACACATGAATATACATAAACGATCACACATATATGTATGTATATATATATATACGTATATATATGTGCATATATGTGTGTACACATATGTATATTTATATATACTCTAACAAAAAAAAAAGAAAATGTTTGCCTTAAACCACTAACCTAGTTTTAAAACAGATCCTTTGTTCGATAAAATGCATGCCGATTGGCTGATAGGAAGGGGCGCGGTGGATACTTGAAAGCTGATTGGCTAACTAAATCCTCGATAGAAGAGGACCATCCTGAAACAATAAACAACCACAGAATTCGCGCATAAGCCTGAGGAATCCCAGAGTGGATGAAACGCCGAATATTCAGTGTAGCTTAATCGCCATATATATTTTATAAATTACTATAATATATATATATATATATATATATATATATATATATATATATATATATATACACACACACACACACATATATATATATATATATATATATATATATATATATATATAACCCGTGAAGCCAAAGGATGAATCCATATAATTCAAGTCTAAATGAATTAATTCTATTTTTCTTTATTATAATTCGCTGTTTTCATTTTTGCATGAATCAATAGTATTCGTACTTTGTTTAATCTTTTTGTTCATCATGAAGTTTCCTTTTTCTTTAATTGCTCCATCTCGTACATTGAACTTGTTATTATCTGGATAGATTCTAATTTTAAATACTTAATGACGTAATAAAATACTATGCACATCAACGTAATATTAGAAAAATAAAACAATTTACTTGTTTGAAATTTGTAATATAAATATTGTTCGGAACTATACTCCATCTTTACTATGTAGTTTTCCTTTTTTTCTTTTCTTTTTTCTTACCATATTATTAAGTTGGAGAAAGAAGTCTGTTTGTAAAGAGCCGCACGTTGTATCTCAGCGGTTGTATTTTGAAATGTTGGAATAATGCGATGGCAACGCGAGAATAACGTCAAAGTTGTGAGTTCCATATAGAAACGTTGATTAAATGTGAATCAAATAAAATACGCATCAAGTGTGTTTGAAAGCCGAATCACAACGTAATATTAGAAAAATAAACAAATATTTTACTTGTTTGAAATTTATTAAAATTAATTATTTATTCAAATTAAATCAACGTTTATTTCACAAGATCTCTAGCTATGGTATAGCTGGAAATGCCTTCTCAATTATTAAATCATTTCTTTCTGATAGGTTCATAAGAGTAGTAGTTGATGGACAAAAATCAGAAGCTCACAGTATTAATGCTGGAGTTCCTCAGGGGTCCATCCTGGGCCCAACTCTTTTCCTGATCGACATTAATGATCTTCCAAATCACATCCTTACATCATTCGTAGACATTTATGATTATGACACTATCATCTATGGTACCACATCTAAGACAGTAAACGACCAAGTTCTCTCCGATTCTCTCTCCTCTTATCTTGAGCACGTGGTATAATGGGGAAAGGAGTGGCTGGTTACTTTTAATGCATCTAAAACTAAGCTTCTCTCTTTACATCATCAACGTTATGATCTCCAGCTGGCATCAATTGAAATGAATTGCTCTCGTCTTGAGGAGGCCTCAAGTTTTGACAAACTTCTGGGCTTGACCTTTACTACTGATCTTAAATGGAATACGTACATTAAATCTGTTGCCAAGGCTGCTGGAAAAATGGTCGAATCCTTCTATCGATCCAGTAGATATCTCACTGCTGATGCAATTCTCTATCTATATAAGAGCCAGGTTCGTCCAAGGATGGAATACTGTTGGCACATCTGGACAGGAACTGCAAGAAAGGACTTGTCCTGCCTTGAATAGGGTTCAAAATAGACTTTGTAGCCTCGTAGGAGATGTGCTTTTCTCTTCCCTGCAATCTATCTCACAGAAGAGATTTGCGAGTTTGTCTCTGATGTATCGTTATTTTCATGGAAAGTGTTCGACTGAGCTTCAATCTATGTCTCCCCTTGCCAAGCTTTCACAAGAAACGCACGTCTAGCTGAAAACATTATCAATAATTCCCCCCACTCTTTATCTGTGCCTAAACCTAGACGTAGATTCCATGAACAAAGCTTCTTTCTTAGAACTGCACGCCTGTGGAATTGTCTTCCGTTTTCCTGCTTTCCAGCTGACTACAATATGGTTGTATTCAAGTCTAACGTAAACAAGTTCTTAATTAGCCGTTCCACTTAAGTTAACAAATTTACCGAATTTTAATTACTAACGATTACTATATTGCCCAATTTCTACTGCACACTCTTTAATCATTATCCTCGAGTGGCCTCTTTGCCTTGATAAGTGGTGATGCCTATGTAAAAAAAAAACGTTTCTATATGGAACTCTCACCCTTGACTTAATGATGTAACTTACATTTTTGTCCTAATCCTAGTGCCAGTTTTTGAGGAGTTGGATTTTTGTACTAAAATTAAAACCGACCTTGTCCTCTGCCCTCGTGAGGAGGCAAGTGGATAAGGGTTGGTATATTCAATCATCATCATCATAGCGTTTCTCTTTGTTTCGAGATACATCGTCGGGTTTTGTCCGATGCATGTTTCAGATTCGCATCGGAGTATGCCTAGCTTAAGGCACGGTCAATGAGGACGTCTGCGATGGTCTGCACGTCGACGCTGCAGAGATACTAAGTGCCCTGCGCTTATCCTCACTTATGCAGGTGTTATAGCGATAAAAAGGGGGAATGATTCTAAATAAATATAGCAAGAGTTATCGCCCCTTATAGATCTTTGAAAACACTAAAGAGTTCCAGAGAGGAACTAAGGACAATATGGCAGTTTCGCTTGACGCTAAATGTTGTTCTGTAAATAGTTATGAAAAATGTTATTAGAATATTCAATGATTCTAACATCCCATTTCTCCAGAACACAACGACAGGGGGTCCAAAGCCTGCCAAGAGACTTTATTTTGGAGTCGAAAGAACCTTCATTGTTGTCGCCTTCGAAAGACATTCGACCGACACAGACGGAAGAACGTTAGTATTGTGCGTCCTATTCATTTGACAGTGGTAAAGCTCTTGCAGGATAGTAGTCGCTGCGGAGCGTCTTGGTGTTCATATAGGGGGTGGCAATTGTTGCTGTTTTGCTTAGCATATTCCGCCTTTTCTATCACCTCTCGGCGAATCAGCTTAGTGACTGTGTACACCCCGTAAATAAATGACAGTTTGGTCGATTTCAGTTTGGATGCCTTGTTGAGCTCGAAGTTGACCTTTACAGCATAAGCGGGACGAGCCCATGCCGCATCGCAGTATTCTGCAGTCACGTAGCCCAGCGCTCAACCTGACAGGCTTAGCGTCCGTGTCGCTGCCTGTCGCTACATTTCAACGCATTCGAAATAGAACGCATCATTGTCATTTGCTTGTTTCGTGACGTATGTTGTGTGAAACGAAAGCGTGACAAGGCGGCCGAGCGACCAAACGCCGACCGTAAAGATACGACGGCCATTCCAAAAATAGAATCAGGTTGACACATGTTACCAATGAAAAGATAAAGTCGCTGACAGGGTAGAAACTAAAAGATTAGCAGATTGTATGCAATACAAACGGAAAATATAAAATACGCTAACTTCAAACAGAAGAAAAGATTGGCAATACACACACACACACACACACACACACACACACACGCACGCACGCACGCACACACACACACACACACACACATATATATATATGAAAATATATAAAAATGAATACGAAATGTATAAAATTTTATAACTTTTCTTTATTCGTTTTCTACTGGTGACGTGCCGGAATATAAAATGTTATGAAAATAAATAAAAAAAAAAAAAAAACTTTTTTTACAAGAACTTATTTTCGAAGAATAAAGAAGAAAGAGGGGCAGGTAGAGCCAATGAGAAGGTGCCATGTCAACCTTAAATATATCTATATACATATAAGTACTCAAATACATACATGCGCTCAATGCATATATATATATATATATATATATATATATATATATATATATATATATATAAAAGAAAAATTAAACAGTAACTTAAATGTGTAGAAACGCACATTTAACTGTCTAATATTTTTAATTCAAACGACAATATTTATTACAAAAGAGAACAAAAATCCAAAAGATATGAGACATTTTCAGGAAAGGCGGTGTTAATTCCTTGAATGCCAACGGCTATTTTTTCGTTCAAAATAGGTACAAAAGACATTGTTTTCAAATTCAACTGTATTTTGAAACAAATATGGACTGTTTTAATTATTTCTATATATCGATATGCACATACGCACATACACCAAGTAGCCGATGCACTAGCCCAAATTTGTCAATAGTACTCCATACATGGGCGAATGGTTGCCTTATGGAGGTACATGATACTTTCAGGTTTAAGTAGTTTTCTAGCACGGTAGAGAGAGTCCACCTTATTCGCAGCAACCTTGGCAATGCTCTCAACGTATCTATTCCAGTTTATATTCCCTGTAAATGTTAGGCCGAAGAGTTTAAAGGAAGTACTTTCGGGTAATGTGTTCTTGGTCATTGCTATTGGTGGTAGTGAAGGTATCTTGTAATTATTGAATGAAACACGCTTAGTCTTGGCAGCATTGAATGTGACCATCCTTTTTTGTCTCCATTCCACTACAGATTAGAGATCATCCTCTCGTGTTTCTGCCATTTCCTTAAATATGTGTTCATTTGTTTTCCCCTTGCCTGTTATAGAGAGTGATGTCATCAGCAAATATACCCATCTCAGAAACAATTTTATCAGAGAGGCCATTTATGAATATCAGGAATGATAAAGGTCCGAGGTACTCCCGCATTTATATCATATTATTTAGATGTACAACCGTCGAGGACAACCTGGATTTTTCTCTTATCTTAGAAGGATTTAATTACATTGTGTATTTTTCCAGTGATACCATATTATCCGATTTTCCTTAAAAGACCATCGTGCCATACTCTGTCAAAAGCCTTAGATATATTGGGGGCTATCGCTCTACTCTCTCATGTTTAGTTCAGTGAATGGTATATACGCTAAGAGATTACAGTTAGGATATCTGTTGTGGAACGGGATGCCTAAATCCATATTGATTGTCGCTCACGAGTTTAGCAGCTATAAGGTGATGAACTAGAGCTTGATTAATAAAGGACTCAGATATCTCAGCAAAAGGAGGGGGAAGGCTAATGAGGCGTTAATTTAATGGGCCAGTTCTTTCACCAGAGTTCTTGAAAACTGGTACCACAGAAACGGTTTTCCAGCAGTCAGGAAAGCAAGATTCGTTAAGGCATTTGTTGTAAAGTTTGAAAATAACTGGAGCTACCTTAGCGGAACGGTTTTTTAATAGCACAGCCGGGATGAGATCGGGTTCACATGCTTTTGAGGTGTCTAGGTTTTTTATGATAACATGAACCTGAGAAGGAATGATTTTCAAATCATCTAGTGTGGGTGTGCCGGGTCCAATGTGGAGTTTGAGGCAAACTTACTGGCGAGCAGGTTAGCCTTCTCTGTAGCCGTGCAAGCAACCTCATGATCGTTTGATTGTGAGAGAATCGTTGACTGCCCATTATTTACTGTTGTAGATTTTCCCAAAATCACGGTTTCTAATTTCCGTGCTTCGATGCGTTTTCTGGTGGTGTCAGAGCATTCTGTCTTAGCTGTCGCCTTTTCTCTCTTACAATTACTTCTAGCTTCTATATACTTCTGTCTGTTTGAACTAGAATTATGTCAGTTGTATCTGCGGTACGCATGTTGCCTTTGAGAAATAGCAGCTGCACAAGTAGAAGTAAACCATTGGGGAGAGTGGGGCTTGATACACGGAACATGTGTTTCAATTGCAGTTTTGAACCCTTCAGTGGTTTCATGTGCGCACTGTTCAGCTGTTTCCTAAATGTCAAAATGCACTTGTGGGGGAAGATCTACCGATTTTAGCTTCACTGGTAATTAAAAAATCAATAAATATTTATTATTTCATCATTATTACCAGCAATGGAAGATTTTACTGTAAAACAAAATCAAATAAAAAAAGACAATTAAAAGAATCGTTTTGACATCGGAACATAGGCACCAATTTTTTCCGATAATGATTTCGATACTCCCAAATCTTTCGATTTTTCGGATTCCCGATTCTGATTCCGATTAATCGTCCCAACACTAATACACACACATATATATATATATATATATATATATATACGATATATATATTTATATATATATATATATGCATATATATAACTACTTCGTTTAGTCACATAAATTAATATACGAAAGTATAAATTTATGCGTAAATTTTAAGTATTTACTTCAACAGTGCTCAATACGTACGTAGAGCTAGGTAGTAAGTTAAAAAATATATATGGCGAGTATGCTACACAGAATATTCTGCGTTTTATC
This sequence comes from Euprymna scolopes, assembly GCF_053919585.1. NCBI lineage: Eukaryota > Metazoa > Mollusca > Cephalopoda > Sepiida > Sepiolidae > Euprymna > Euprymna scolopes. The sequence continues at coordinate 54,631,246 of NC_136521.1, read as the reverse complement.
CACGCTAGGATTCCTCACGCTCCTAGCGTGGATGAAACGCGGAATATTCTGTGTAGCTTAATCGCCATATATATTTTATAACTTACTATATATATATATATATATATATATATATATATATATATATATATATATATATACATATATATATTTTAATTTATTTTAACCTCCGGGATTTTGCTTAAATCATTACAAGTTGTTTCAATCGACAGGGCAATAAAATTATCCTCCCAATCTCGTCAGACAATCTAAGCCAAAATATATTAGAAGACAGATTTTGTTTAAGCATAAAAAACAAGAGTTGGAGTGCTGGATAGATAGGGGAGACGGAGGAGTGAGAAGGAAGAAAAGGAAAAGGAAAAGAAAAAGAAATGAAAATAATAGGGATGAGTGGAGAAATATAGATTATATGGAATTAGCTACATTAAATAGATGTCAGCTCTATTACATAATCTAGGTACCCGAATTGATTTTTTTTAAAATAAAAACTTTTAAAAAGCTGTAGTATTTTTTCTTTATCGTCCAACCCTGTAGATTTATAATAGACTAGCATTCCAGCCCGGCGTTGCCCGGGTGTTTTGACGTGCATTTTCAGCAAAGAAAAAAAAATGGTAGTAGGAATGCAAGCTCGAACCCGTACCGCAAAGGAGGAAAAGAACGGGGAAAAACCTGGCGTCTTTGCTGTTACCACCACCGCCAAACCGGAAGTGACTTATGTTTAAATTCAGGCTAGACAATCAAAAAGGAGAGGCTGACTTTCAAAAATATCGGTGAAAAAAGCACCACCTCTATAGAGAAGTGCACAGTTGAAGGTGAAGATATTTGTTTTTCGCGAATCTTTCGATATTTGTCCTCTGAAAGTTCAAACTTCAAAACGATACTGATCTTGTGAAAATCCGTTGCGTCTGTCGAAAGTTTAGGCAGACATGCAAACATACATACATACATACATTTATATATTGGTAACTAAATATTTTCGACCCAAACCGATGAAAAAGCTTACCCTATCTGTGAATACCCTTTATGTCAAATTTCAAATGTTTAGACCAGAAATTGTTGGAGTAATTTGGTAGAGACCGCAGAGGTCAAATTGTTTTTAACTTTGACCCCTATTATGACCTCTAAAGATTTATCGTTTTCGGCTCAAATCAAGTTATTAGATCGATGTCTAAGGAATCTATATCTAAAATTTCAATTGTTTAGACCCAAAATTGTCGGAGGAGTTTGGTAGACTTCTCAAAGGTCAAATCGTTGAACTTGATCCCTTAACAGCCAAATTTCTGGCTGAAAACCGATCACAAAGATTTTCCCAAATCTCTGTAGACGTAAAATTGACAGTTATTGCGTAGGAAAATGTACACAGGCACACAGATACGGACAGATACACAGACAGACACACAGACACGTTCACTTTTATAGATATATATAGATTTATGTACAGGTTGATTTGTTCGTCTACGCTAGTCGCGCTAAATGTAACGATATTCGAAACTGGGATGTCAGTGGGTGTCACCGTGTGCTTAACAAACTGAGCTACTAATTCGCTAATAGAAGTGGGAAAAATTGATTTGTTTTCATTTTTATGATAAAATCATCTTATGGAGGAGTATCGCGTTAACGCTGAGTGGGAAATATTCCTTTCTGCGACGGAGCGCTCCATCCACGTATATAGGTCAGTGCGTGCGTGTGTGTGCGTTTGTTCGAGTGTGCACTAATGTGTCTGTATGAAGTGTCTCGTTTTACACATTTGTCATGGTCGCTTGAGATTGCAATTCTCTTCGCGGCTGAAAATGTAGACGTCGTTAATTCACTTAATCTGCGAAACAAAAGTGCCATGGCGTCATCAGATTTTTACAAAGAGAAAACAATATGATTACGAAAAGATTAGGGTGGACCTATCTATCTATCTATATATATATATATATCAAACTATCTATCTATCTATCTAAAAAATATCTTTATTTACTCTTGCGAGTTTCTCTCTGATGTATCGTTATTTTCATGGAAAGTGTTCGACTGAGCTTCAGTCTATGATCCCCACCCCTCGCCAAACTTTCACAAGAAACACTCGTCTAGCTGAAAACACTATCAATAATTCCCCCCCCCACTCTTTATCTGTGCCTAAACCTAAACGTAGATTCCATGAACAAAACTTCTTTTTTAGAACTGCACGCCTGTGGAATTTTCTTCCGTTTTCCTGCTTTAATCCCTATCCTCGAGTGGACTCTTGGCCTTGATAATGTGGTGATGCCTGTGTAAAAAACGTGTGTAAAAAAAAACGAACAAGGCATATTGCCGCTTAGACGTAACGGGCTACTTTTAAACCATGTTAACAAAAAAACTATGTAACGATATGAGCGACATGACAGGTTACAATGCATTTAAAATTCTGCATATCACTGCAGCCAGTGAAGAAGAAAACATGAAGGGAATTCCAACGTCTAGAATTTACACCTGATCTGAAATGGAACACCTACATCAAATCCGTTGCCAATGTCGCTGAAAAAATGGTAGGCTCCTTCTATCGATCCAATAGATATTTCACTGCTGATGCAATTCTCTACCTATATAAGAGCCAGGTACGTCCAAGGATGGAGTACTGTTGTCACATCTGGGCAGGAACTGCTAGAAAGGTCTTATCCTAACTTGACAGAGTTCAAAATAGACTTCATAGCCTAGTAGGTGATGCTCTTTTCGCTTCCCTGCAACCTCTTTTTCGGATAAGAGACGTTGCGAACCTGTTTCTGCTTTATCGTTATTTTCAAGGCAAGTGCTCGTCTGAACTCCAATCTGTTGTTCTCCACCTCTTGCCAAACTTTCACGAGAAACACTCGTCTAGCTGAGAACACTATCAATAATCCCCATTACCCTTTATTGTGCCTAAACCAAAACGTAGATAACAAAGCTTCGCACCTGTGGAACTCTTTTCCGTTTGGCTGCTTTCCAGCTAACTAAAATATGGTCGTCTTCAAGTCCAACGTAAACAAGTTTTGATGAGCCGTTCCCCTTAAGTAATCCTAACGAACCAAATTTCCACTACTAACGATTACTATGCCATTGCGTCATTGACTACTGTATACTGTTTAACCCTTATCCTTGATAAGCCTCTGGGCCTTGATAAGTTATGACCACTATGTAAAAAAAAAAAAGGAAAATTTAACAGAGCGCTTCTGGCGGCTATATGCAAATACCGAGCCGTGTACGAAATGACATCATAGTAAGCAAAAAGAAAGACTATAAAAAGAGGACGATCACGTAAGAGACGTAGGTGACGTCACCGCCGTAACGAGAAGTCACGCGTGGCGGGAGAATGAGGAAATGAATATAGTTGTTAGTTAAATTATTACTTGCCCTATGTTCCTTGCGGCATACTCTGCTACAACGTGTGGGGTCTACGTGTTTAAAGCGTGTCTGTAACGTTATAGAAGCTATTAGGGTAGAAGGCTTTTTGGTGCTTAGGTATTTCCAGGATGAGTATGTGGGGTTTATATGCTAAGCAGGATTGTCGCGAGTATGTACGTCGAGCGAGTACAAGTAAAAGAGCCAAATGGGCTACAATTTCTAGCATATCTCTATACCCATCTCTCTCCCATTCTGTTCATACTTATTTCTCTACATATTCCAATATTCTCATTCGAATCAATATATTTTGTATTTTGTGACATCAAAAAGTGAATGATACACTTTTGCATCGTTTGATTTAATAGGAGGACACATCTCTTATTATCTGCATACTGTCCTCATCATTTCTTGCAAGGACCCATGGTGCAGCGGTTTGAGAATTTGGAAAAATAAATGCATTCTACATTGTAATATTCTTCTCAAGATTATAGGTTCAATCCTCACTTTAGGCGACTGAAAAATACAATTGCGAATTTTCTTAGCACCTTTATCCAGTTATGGCTGACAGAACGGGAGCAAGCTACTCCTGTATAAAATAAAGGTTTCCATTCGAAATTCAGTCCAGATTTCCGGATCTGATTAAATACACCTGAACAGCGGTTACATCATCTCAAAAATTCAGCGGTTACTCATCTAAAAAAGTCAGAAACAACAATTCGCATCTTGAGTATTATATTCACAACGTTTCGGCCGATGTAACCTTCAACCTTATTTAAGTGTATTTTTCTAATTTGGGTGTCTGATATTCGACTTTTTAAATCTTTGTCGCGAACTCTGGATTTTGAACAGAATTTGGAACTGGTCAAACTGGGAAGATTGTTCCCATTCGTACAGCTACTGCCGAGTAGAACTATTCATTATCATTATCTTAATCTCACTCCTAATAATGATTGTAGCATCAACCAACAGAAAATATTTAAAATATTTTCCAAAGTTTCAAATAAATCTAACTAAATATTTTCGAAATTTAAAAAGATCATCATTTTATCACATGAATCCGAGGATTATATTGTTGGTATTGGTTCCCGTGATATTTTTTCTAGTCAGTATTCTTTATAGAAAAACATCGGGTACTTATGGTAGGCGATTTTGTTGAACGAATTGGATTAGAACTTGGAACACCCTGATGGTAAGTCCGTGCCGTTAACCACTTCGCTATTTGAAAAAGATGAACCTGAAGAAGATTGGATGCTAGATATGAAAAGTCTTTATTAAAGTTTGTACCTATTTCCATTCTATGGAGGCCAGGCGCGAACGCAGACCCCACAATTTTATTATACCATCCCGGTTTAAGTTAAAACATAATTATCAAAGTATTATTATGTACATCTATATCAAAAACACTTGTAAACGTTATTTTTTAATTTTAATTTTTTTTATTTCCATACTTTGGCGTGAACACAGACGCCACAATTTTAATGACCCACCGTTCTGCCAGATCAAACATACCCATTCCTGTGTCTCGATACATCTTCTATCATTATATGTAATCATTTTTTTTTTAATAGTCAACAATATTCGTGACCAGACACACACACACACATACGCACACACACATTCAGCTTTATATTAAGATATATCTTTCCCTCGTCTCTATCTCTCTCACACTATATATATATATATATATATATATATATATATATATATATATAGTGAATAAATAATAAAAGGTTATATTCCAAAGTTTATAATGTTAACCATCTCTTAATTTTTTCCTTTAATTCAGTTGACATTAACAATTCTTGACAGTATCTGTTTCGCAGCGGAAAATCAATCACTTAATTATTATAACAATTACTGAATTTATAATGCCCTTAACTCATCAGAAGTAATAGCAACCATCAATCCGTCAAAAGGAAATAAAGTGCGTTTTTTATATTATATCGATATAATATTTAAGTGATTGATTATGCGCTACGAAACAGATACTGTAAAGAATTGTAAATGTCAACTGAATTAATGTAATAAATTATAAGGCGGTAAACATCATGAACTTTGGAATATAATCTTTTGTAATTTATTCATTAAATTGCTTTGTGATAACATTGAGCTTCTAAAATAAGAATTGGTATATATTATAAGAAAATAAAATATATTTCCACACTAACACACACACACACACACACACACACACACACACACACACACACATATATATATATATATATATATATATATATATATATAAAAGAAAAGCTATTGCATCGAATCGTTCAGTGTCTCCTGACGAAGTCTTATTGACTGAAACAGATGGCTGTGTGTAGCGACTAAATGCAACTGTTTACCCTCGAAAAAATAATTAAAAAGTATTTTGCTCTTGTTATCGAGCACTATCTAACAAGCTCGTTGTATTCATTAGTCTGGACTTTTGAATATCTCAGACCTGAATTTATATATATATATATTTATATATATATATATATATATATATATATATATATATATATATATATATATATATATATATAAATTCAGGTCTGAGATATTCAAAAGTCCAGACTAATGAATACAACGAGCTTGTTAGATAGTGCTCGATAACAAGAGCAAAATACTTTTTAATTATTTTTTCGAGGGTAAACAGTTGCATTTAGTCGCTACACACAGCCATCTGTTTCAGTCAATAAGACTTCGTCAGGAGACACTGAACGATTCGATGCAATAGCTTTTCTTTTATATATATATATATATATATATATATATATATATATATATATGACTACTTCATTCAATCACATAAGTTAATATACGAAAGTATAATTAGTATTTCCTTCATCAGTGCTCAATACATAGGTAGAGCTAGGTAGTAAGGTAGAAAAATATATATGGCAATAAGCTAAACAGAATATTCCGCGCTTCATCCTTACTGACGAATCCTAGTGTGGATGAAACGCGGAATAGTCTGTGTAGCTTAATTGCCCTATAGATTTTTCTAATTACTATATATATATATATATATATATATATATATATATATATTGCCCTACTCACTCTCTCTCTCTATATATATGTAATTATATATAGTTATATAGTAAGATATATAGTCATATAGCAAGACATATATATATATATATATATATATATATATATATATATATATAGAGAGAGAGAGAGAGAGAGAATGAGAATATATATATATATATATATATATATATATATATATATATATATATATATATATATATAAAGAGAATGAGAATGAAAGAGGAAGGGATGAAGAAGGCAGAGAGGTGGAAGTGATGCTCTTCTCCATCGGGAGATAAAAAAAATTCCCCCGAAAACGCGTTGAAGACAAGCTGATCCCACTTTCCCTCAACAGGGATTATCAACCTGTCACACACAAAAAAAGTACTTCTCCGTTTGCCGCACAATCTTCTTTTAGTAAACACGAAAAGCAAAACAAAAATTCCACAAAGAAAAACAAAACTGATTTTACTTATGCATCACGCCGAGAAAGGGAGTCCGCTTGTACCTTTCTCTCATTGTGAACTGTCACTACACAATATTACGAAAAAGAAAAAAAAAACTCAATCGCTATCATTCGTCAATTGATGTTTTCGTCGAAAATTGATAAGAAAACAGGGAATTATAGTCTTAAAGAAGCCGATGACAGCACTTCTACAAGGTCACCATTCGCCCATGCATGGAGTGTTGCTGCCACATCTAGGCTGGTGCATCTATCACTAGTTTCAACCTCTTGGTTAGACTTTAAACTACCAGTAAAACTAAAAGATATTGTGCGTTTATATATTTGAGAAATTATATGCAAACCTAACATGCGTTTTTATAATGAAAAATAAGAATTTGATAGTTAAATATCTAGATATTGATAAAGAATCTGAATCGAAATAGGTAATGGCATCGGAATCGAGAAAAATAGTAGAATCGTCTCATCACTATTATATATATATATATATATATATATATATATATATATATATAATGGACTCTCCCGTCCCATTCGACGCATGAGAGCCCAAAATTCGCTCTGTTTCATTCTGCCTTCAATGCTTGTGCCGCATGTCTGACACGAGGCCTGCTCTGCTCCCACAAACCAAGCCGCACGGCTCACAACATACAGGCTGGAAAGGTGCTGTTCCTACTCTTGCTCTACGAAGATTTGTTTGATTCGATTGCCGTGTGTCAATGTCAACATTTTTCCCTCCACAATTTTCTATCCGCAGCATCTTCTTCTAAGGATTTTGGGTTCAGGACTGCGTGCTTAAGATTGTCTTTCAGCTTATCCCTGTACCTCAGAAATGGACGACCCACATTTCGATTACCCTCTTTCAGTTGACTGTATGTCAGTTGCTTGGGAAGACGGTTTTCATCCATGCGAACAAGGTGACCAGCCCTCCGAAACTGAGACTTCATCAGGAAGGCCTCAATACTTAAAATGTCGCACCTAGCAAACAATCTCGAGTTAGGGGCCTTGTCTTTCTATGTTAATCCACATATACTACGAAGGCAACGCTTATGGAATGTATCCAGTTGAGCAATCTGCCTACGGTATGGGGTCCAGACTTCCGATCTATACAGGAGTATCGAAACAATCACTGCACGATAAACTGAGATTTTGGTCTTTAGAGTCAAACCTCTTTCATTCCATACTCTTGACCGCAGTTTGCCGAAGGCATCAGTCGCTTTTGAAATTCTGCTCAATATCTCATCATCAAGTGATGCTGACGAATTCACCTTACTTCCGAGATATGCAAAGGATTTAACATACTTTAGAGGCTGTCTATTCACTAAGATTTTCTGAGGCGGTTCCACATATTCTGGTCTCGGAATATTCACACCACCTTGCTGCAACGGGGTGGGTAGATAACTTCTGTCTTTTTAATATTAATCGTCAAACCAAATGCTTTTGCGGCATTGGAAAACTAGTCAACTAATTCTTGTGCTTCCTCAAATGAAGTGGCCACGAGTGCAGCATCGTCTGCAATATATATATATATATATATATATATATATATATATATATATATATATATATATATATATATATATATATATATTGCTTAAATACAGACCAAACAACATGATTAAAAAATAAAAAATGAAAATAAATGTTAGCTAACCAGGTTAGATTTTCTTTTTGCTTTTCTTTTTGAGAAGGTCACAAAGACTTATTAAAAATAGTTTCTAGAATTTTTAAATGCAAGAGCAAGTGCGACTTACTCAAGATCGTAAACTTGTCAGCACTGAAATTCGTGGCACACGCATGGTTATTTACAAGGTGATCGCAAATCGCAGAACCATACGTATTATTCAGAACATCCGAGGTTGTAAAATTTTCATTTTTTATTTTTTATTAATCATCTTGATTGGTCTGCATTTAGCCATTATTAATTTCTGTACCCCCCCTCCAAAAAAATATTCATATATATGTACAGTAGCGTCCAAAAGTTAAGGGCTAGTAGTTTCAAGACAAGTTTAAGTACTTTTTTAAGAAAAACCGTTCATTTAAAATACTTAATATGCATATATACTTATAGATATACTCATCACTCATGTCTCGTAAATAATTGAATCCATTCAAAACGTATCGCAAAAACGAAAACAAATAGCATCTAAGTAAATCACGATCTATCCAAACAGTCGTGCGAGGTGGATGAGCGGTAAGATGTTAGGCTCCTTACAGTGAGATCCCGATTTCGAATCTCGCTAGATTCAACAACTCTGATGTCAGTGGATAATTATATTTTAAAAACAATATATAAATATTAATAATAATAATGATAATAATAATAAAAATGATAATAATCACCGTCCCTCCCCAATTCACCACCGCTCCCCCCCAAAAAAAAAGAGTGATAACAAAGAGCCGAGAAGGGTCAAGGACGATGGAAAGACCGAGGAGGGAGAACTGGCCAGACCTCCGCTGGACAAGTGCGAAAAGAACTGGGATCTTGAGGAGGCTTAGTGCCACTCAAATTCCAGTATAAACCAATGTCCACTGCCAGCGAGAAATCAATGGTAAGAGGCTGTTGCGATGATGCAAATTTATTTGCAAATGCTATCGAAGGAGGAGGAGAGAGCTGGACGCCTGGGGAGACCTGTTGTCACTTAGCTTCCAGAGAACACCACAGGTCTCCAATCAGATCGTTTGCTGATTCGTGTGAAAGCTCCAGTCGAGCCAACAATAATAATATGGAAGATGAAGAGAATCAAAATAGGACCTATAATAGTAGGAACAATCCCGAAAAGCTTTGAAAAAAGAATGGGAGAAATTCGAATCAGAGTAATGACTGGGATAATACAACGAACAACATTAATGAAAACAGTTGAAATATTAAGAAAAACCATTGAATGTGGAGACTAACATACAGGAGCAACAAGCGCGGGCCAGACAAAATGAAGCAAAGACAAAACACGAAGCACTACATGGAACCAAGAACACTGAAACCACATATCTAAAAGTTCTCTACCCTCCCCCTCATTGCCACATCACCCACCCACCTCCCAAAAAAGAACGAGACCAAATAACCAAGTAGAGTCAAGGAGGAAGGAAAGACCAATGAACTTACCAGATCTCAGCCGAATAAATGCGAAAAGAACTGGGACGAGAAATCAATGACAGGCAGCGGTTGCGATAATGCAAATTTATTTGCAAATGTAATCGAAAAAGGTGAAGAGTACTGGAAAGCTAGAGAGATTTGTTGTCACTCAGCCTCCAGTGAACACCAAAGGTTGTTTTCAGGGAAAGATCTCTGAAGACCTGTGTAGAAGCTCCTTGTGAGCCAATAATAATAATAATAATAATAATATATACATATACATACGCGCGTGCGTGTGTGTCTGTGTTATGCTATGGTAGTTTCAAATTAAACCCTTTTCTTACATGAACGAACAAATAGAAATCTAAAACGTTGAAATATTAAATTACAAAGTAAACAAGAATTCCCGTCATGCATCCGTGACTATGAGCAGCTTGAGGCAAGCAACATCCGTCGCCCGGCGTCGTCATCATTGGCTGCCTTGTTTTTTGCTCGACCCAACCTAATGTTTCCGGTGCTGTTGTTTCCGGTCTGCAATCTTTAAATATTTCTATGCGACTTCTTAAAAGTCAGTTCAAGAGAAACGCTTTCAAACTAATACCCCCCCCCTTTATTTGCTTTGTTTTGCTATTGTATATTTTCATGGGTGGCTTTGTGGTTGGGAACTCTCTCACTTATACGTAAGACTTGTGTAATGTAGCGTTCCAAAACTAATGCCCCATATTTTTTTTTTATTTTGCACAGGGGGTTATATATATATATATATATATATATATATATATATATATATATATATATATATATATATATATATATTTCTGTCGTACCTAGCAAAATATGTTTTTAACTCTTTTTCAGAGTGTTTTTTTTTTTTTGTTAAAAAAAACACTTTGAAAAAGAGTTAAAAACATATTTAATCTGAAAAGGAAACACTAGATAAGTGGATAGTCCTTAATCCGCGGTGTTTCGAAAAAATACTTTCCTTCTCATCAGAAGATAGGAATTAGCAAAATGCGGGATCGGATTTTGCATACAAAATTATAAGCTCTATCTCCTATCTGGTTTTATCGAGCTTTTACATCTGGCTGGGATAACTTTATAAATATTAATTCTTTAATATTTACAATATACTTTAGTCTTACCATCTTGGATCATTTTGGTAAATTTAATTGTAATTTTTTATTTTATTTTATATATATATATATATATATATATATATATATAGTACAAGTACTTAATGAAACATGTTAAAAACATTTTGAAAAAGAGTTAAAAACATATTTAATTTTAAAAAGGAAGCACAAGATAAGTGCTTCCTTTTTAAAATTAAATATGTTTTTAACTCTTTTTCAAAATTTTTTTTAACATGTTTTATTAACTACTTGTTCTTATTATAAGCTCTATTTCCTATTTGGTTTTATCGAGCTTTTACATCCGGTTGAGATTACTTAATAAATATTAACTCTTTAATATTTATAATATACTTTAGTTTTGCCAACTTGGATTATCTTGGTAAAGTTAATTGTAATTCTTATTTCATTACACACACACACACACACACACACACACACACACACACACACACACACACACACACATATGTGTATATATATGTATATATATGTGTATATATATGTATATATATGTGTATATATATATGTATATATGTATATATATGTATATATATATGATATATATGTATATATATATATGTGTATATATATGTATATATATGTGTATATATATGTATATATGTGTATATATGCATATATATATATATATATATATATATATATATATATATATATATATTAACAGGTCGCATGGCGTTGCCCGATCGTAAGATACGCTTAAATATGATATTTTTTTATTCATATTGATTATAGAGACAATTTTCTATCGATTATTATATTGAACCTTATATATAGTGGTGAGATCAGAAATGAAAAAAATATATATATTACTTTGGTGTCATCAGATGAAATCGAAACCAAAACGTATAACTCGCCACCGTCATTGCTTGGCCTCTGAGCCACGACCATACGCATATACGATGTGCCTTCAATAAGTTTCAATACTTTTTCGCAGGAGCACTTTTATTGATAGTACACACATGAAACTTCAGTCCCCTACAAAGTAATCTCCTCCGGCTGCAATGCACTTGTACCGTTCCAACAATATCTAGAAGGCCCATGGAAGTCTTTTTGTGTGAGCGTTTCAATGTCACTCGTAACAATCTCTTTTATCTCCTCAATTAACTCATGACGACAACCTCCAAGGTCTTTCTTTGGGCTCAGGGAATAAAAAAATGTCACAAGGAACAAGGTCTGGTAAATAGGCAGAGTGAGGAACTGTCTTGATGCCCATCTTGGTCAAATAGTTTGTGACAATGATAGTTATGGACTGAGCACCTTTGGCACAAACCTCGCGTACATCTTCCGCATCTTAAGTTCCTCGCTAACAATTGTGCGCACAGTTCCCACACTGGCATCTCACGGTGCACTTATTGTCTCTATAGACACACGCCAGTCCTTATTCATGAAATTCTTTATTTGGCCAATCAACTCAAAAGAAAAAACCGCTCAATACTACGACAATAGAAAGTAGAGCTTGACATAATAAGCCTAAATGAAATTTACATGTAAAATTTATTTTTCGAAATAATATCTCAAACAATTTTAATTATATATATATATATATATATATATATATACATACATACGTATATATATATATATATATATATATATATATATATATATATATATATATATATATATATATATATATAGGGTGGCCCAAAAGAAACAAAATTCATAGAAAGTATATCTAGAACCTATGCTGTAAAACGGAGAAAAAGAAGCCCAAAGACCCTAGTGTTTTGATGTGATGTTTTGAATATAATAAATTAGTTATGACCAAAGTTTCAATTCATTCGGACAAAACACTAAGAAACGGGGCCTAATTATAGTTGGGGCCCGGTTTTGGGGGTCACCCTATATATATATATATATATATATATATATATATATATATATATATTTCGGCTGAATACCTCAAGGATAAATTATATATATATATGTAATATAAGAGTGTTAACTTTTGTACAAAATCGGACTGTTCCCCCTTTAATCGAATTTTTTTCGATTATCGATGAGACATTCCGATGCAAAGTTTACGTAAGTACGCTCCAAGACAAATAAAGCAGATTTCTGTGAAATTTCCAATAAATCAATCAAGCCGTTTCGTATTACATAGAGAACGAACTCACAGACAGAGACACAGACACATACACACAAAGTATTATATATATATATATATATATATATATATATATATAATACTTTGTACACAAAGTACACAAAGTATTATATATATATATATATATATATATATATATATATATATATATATAATACTTTGTGTGTATGTGTCTGTGTCTCTGTGTGTGAGTTCGTTCTCTCTGTAATACGAAACGGCTTGATTGATTTATTGAAAATTTCACAGAAATCTGCTTTATTTGTCTTGGAGTGTACTTACGTAAACTTTGCATCGGAATGTCTCATCGATAATCGAAAAACTTCGATTAAAGGAGAAACAGTCCGATTTGTACAAAAGTTAACACTCTTATACAACCTAGGACCACAAGTGCATTTTAGAAGTTTTTGTTTTTTCACTGCAGTGACAGACGGGCACGCTGTATAAAAATCAACAGTTCTTTATTGAAACAGGTGCGCGTTCGAAATCACCTTTTTTTCGAGCCCAATGGCACATTTTTAACTCCAATTTCACAATATAAAAATAATTTATACAATCATTTGTAGAGTTTCTAAAGACAAAGGATACCCTCTGCACGTGTAAATTGTGAGGCAAGAGTTGTGCAATCTCTAACCACAGCTCTCCTGAATCGGCACTGTCGAAAGAAAAAGTCCAGGACGACTGAAAACAATTCCGAGATAAGCGGAGAGCGTATACAGCACCAGGAAGTCCCATAATGTTCACCCATTTAGTACTGACCAGGTTCAACGTTGCTTAACTTCGGTGATCCAGCGGGAAACGGTCTGCCAACGTGATTATGCCGTACACAGACTACAAACGTATTGTGGGCTAAATCACTGCGTGAAAGGCTTGTAAAACTTCCTCCTAGAGCACCATGGTGGGTCGTCAACTAAAGCAGGCCATGAATCAATCTTATTGAAAAATAGGCGATTTAACCGATTTCGATGAGAGTAAAATAATTTGAAGTGTAGGGAGGTTCGTTGATTCTTATTCAACCCCGGGCAATGTCTGATTTCCCTGTTGGTATATCTCGTTGAAACATAGACACAATTCTTATCTACGAATTCTGGTTTCAGTCTTTTCCAACAATATAATTAATTTTCTTGCTCCAGACAAGAACTGGCTGCTATAGTTCCATTAGCACTTTCGAATTCGTCTGGATTCATGATTAGAGAGAACTAACCGAACTGATTTTCGATAATTCATAGTCGTGATTTTTTTGGTTTTGTTATTGTTATTGTTGTTATACATTAATAAATATCTATATACATACATACATGCATACATATATTATGTCATTGTTGATATATATATATATATATATATATATATATATATATATATATATATATATATATATATATTAACTAGCGAGAGCCTGGCCAGTACCAGATGGGTGACCATTTGGGAAGGTTAGGTGCTGTATGTATCGGGACGAGTCGTAGAAATTTCGGGGTTGGGATCTGAAGGCGCATTAATTCATTGAGAGAGATTCACCTCCAGTCTTCGTTAAGACGTGCATCTAGAAGAAGTAAACTCTGATGTATAAACATACTCTGTCCTGTGGCAGTCATCTGTACTGACGGAGGTTAGAAGTAATACCACAAAGTGTGGTTGGTTCTACACAAAGCCTTCCCCACTATAAACAAATCATCTGTGTGAATTTCCGAGCAACTTAGTTTTTTGGCAGAACCTCATACGTCGAAATCGACCGGGGAGAGGTCATATATATATATATATATATATATATATATATATATATATATATATATATATATATATATATAGTTTTAAGTAAAAATAAATAACATGTCTTTCTTATATAAATATATATATATATATATGTTAAAGTAAAAATAAATAACATGTCTTTCTTATATAAATATATATATATATATGTTAAAGTAAAAATAAATGACATGTCTCTCTTATATATATATATATAAGAGATACATGCCATTTATTTTTACTTTAAAATGATAAATATATATGCTACATATTATATATATATATATATATATATATATATGTATATATATTTCAGAGATGTACCATGGTTTCATGGCCGTTAATTGAACTTTACCATATAAAAAGCCGTTAAATGCTATTCAAATCATTAGTCGATGGCTCCGTTCAATCTCGAAAGGCAAGAGTTGCGCATTAACCAACCACACCTCAGCTGAATCGTCACTGCTTGAGTCCAGTGGTAAGGGGAAGTTCAGGACGACTGGATGCAATGCCGAGATAAGCGGAGAGCACATACAGCGATTGGGAGTCCCTAATGGTTTCCCATCTAATACTAGCCAGGTTCATCGTTGCCTAACTTTTGGTGATCTGACAGGAACCGGTGTGTCAAACGTGATCATGAGTGAAATAAATCCTCTCTTCCCTCACTCTCTCTCTCTCTCTCTCTCTCCATTACTCTCTGTCACCCCCTCTCTCTCTCTTCCTCTCTCTCTCTCAGTAATCCATTGTTCTCGTATGCGTTAAAATATTCTTGTCAAAATCTATCTTCTATACTCCTATAAATTCGTGTTTCTTTTCTATTTATTTAAAAAGAAAATACAATTTTCTTATATATGGGTAAGGGAATTGAATTCTTCTGCAAAAGATCTAGCTAATTTGCATATTCTTTTAAACATTCATTTTAATGAATTCCCTATTAGTTTTTCTGTTTTCTTATGGGATGATTATCTTTAGTTAACTATTAGCATGGGTGCCCGGCGTTGCCCGGGTGTTTGGAGGTGTATGCTGAGAAAAACAAAAAAAAACAAACAAAAAACGATCAATTTTAACAATTTGACCCCTATTATGAACCTTTAATATTTATTGTTTTGGGCTAAAATCAAGTTATTAAGTTTGGTAGAGTTCTCAAAAGTCAAATCGTTGAACGTTGACTCATTAGTCGCAAAATTTCTGGCCAAAAACCGATAACATCGATTTTCCCAAATCTCAGTACCCTGCATATCAAATTTCGAGTCTGTAGACTAAAAATTGACAGAGTTATTGCGTAGGGAAATGTACACAGATACACACACACACGAAGACACGCACGCACACACACATACACACACATACACACACACGCACACACACATACAGACACGTTCACTTTTATAGATAGATAGATAGATAGATAGATAGATAGATAGATAGATAGATAAAGTGTCGTATTTAAGGCGGGTCGGTCCGGGGGACGGCAAAGGAGGGGTTACAAAAATGTCAGTGGGGTGACATTTGAGCAGACGTTTACTTTAGCTACGCCACTGTAGTCAAGCCTATGTATATGTTCCTGTTTACTTGCCTCTCCACGAGGGCAGAGTAAGACACAAGGGCGGTTGTAAGTGTGGGAAAAATCCAGCTCCCTCAAAAAAGAACCACTCTGGATTGAAATAAAAGTAAAAATTTTCTCATTCATGAAGGACTTGATGAAGTGTAGAGTCAGAACAGATACTCCACTATGAACTTGGCTCGAAGGCCAAGGAAGTCTATGTATATGCTATTGAACGGAAATCTACCTATACTCCTATAAATTCGCTTTTCTTTTGTCTCTATTGATATTTATATTAAAAACTCTCTTTTCTATTTATTTAATACAATTTTGTTATATATGGCTTGTGGAAGTGCATTCACTCGCAAAAGATCTAGCTAATTTGCATATTTTTTTAAACATTCACTTTAATTAATTTCATATTAGTTTTTTCGGTTTTCTTATGGAATGATAATATTTAGTTAACTATTACGTGTAATTATATTCATACAGATATTCACATGATGCATCCTTGCATAATATTTGCGTAAAAAGTTTACAGTAAACACAAATTTGTTTCCATATATATTTATGCATGCATATGTATTTTTGTTTAATCTATCTATCTATCTATCTATCTATCTAGATATCTAGAAAAGTGAACGTGTCTATCTGTGTGTGTGTCTGTGTATATTTTCCTACGAAATAACTCTCTCAATATTCAGTCTACAGACTCGAAATTTGATATACCGAGTACTGAGATTTGGGAACATCTTTGTGATCGGTTTTTGGCCAGGAATTTGGCGGTTAAGGGGTCAATGTTCAACGATTTGACCTTTGAGAACTCTACCAAACTCCTCCGACAATTTTGGGTCTAAACAGTTGAAATTTTAGATATAGGTTCCTTGAACATGGATCTAACGTAATAACTTGATTTGAGCCTCAAACAATAAATTTTAAGGGTTCATAATAGGGGTCAAAGTTAAAAAAATGACCGCTTTTTTTTTTTGCTCAACATACACCTCCAAACCCTCTGGGCAACGCCGGGCCGAAATCCTAGTATATCTATAAAAGTGAACGTGTCTGTGTATCTGTGTGTCCGCCTGTCTGTGTGTCCGTGTACATTTCCCTACGCAATAACTCTCTCAATTTTTAGTCTAACGACTCGAAATTTGATTTACCGAGTACTGAGATTTGGGAAAATCTTTGTGATCGGTTTCCGGTCAGAAATTTGGCTGTTAAGGGGTCAAAGTTCAACGATTTGACTTTTGAGAACTCTACCAAATTCCTCCGACAATTTTGGTTCTGAACACTTGAAATTTATATATCGGTTCCTTGGACATAGATCTAACTTAATAACTTGATTTGAGCCCAAAACAATAAATGTTAAGGAGTCAGAATAGGTGTCAAAGTTTTTAAAAATTGATCTTTTTTTTTTGTTGTTCTTTTTTGCTCAGCATACACCTCCAAAGACCCGGGCAACGCCGGGCACTCATGCTAGTACGCTTAAAAGAAAGAATGCTGCTTAAATATATATATTTATATTTATGTGCGTGTGTGGTTGTGTGTATGTGTTTGTGTGTGTGGGGGGGGTCGTGCGTATGTCCCAGTGCGATTCGGTCTGCGTATGATATGGCTTTTCGGCCACCCATGAAGGCTAATGGTCTTTGTGCGACTTTAAACACGTTTTTTACTTTGGATCGGGGCGACGTTGGCGCTGGTGGGTGTCGTCAAGTTTCTCTGTGTTGATCCTCTCGTTAAAAAACAAACTTTGCCTTTCTTATATTATCTGGCTTTTCAGTTATTTTTTGTTTTTTCCTTTATGAACTGTACCGCAGGTTCACTACTACTACTACTACTACTACTACTACTATTGCCACTACGAGACTAATAATATTAGTAATAATAATAATAACAATAATAATAATAGTTATTATTATTATTATTATTATTATTATTATTCACTCACTAGAAGTTTTTGCACAGGCCATCGTCCAAGAACTCCTTTTGAGAACAACTTGCGGTGTTCCTTGGAATCTGAGTGATAACAGGTACCCCCAGATTTCCAGTACTCTCCACCTCTTTCGATAACCTTTGCAAAAAAATTTGCGTTATCGCAACAGCCGTTTACATTTTATTTCTCGTTGGTAGCAATCATTGGTTTTCATTGGAATTTGGGTGGGAATAAGACCCGGAATTTTTTTTTTTACATGCGCATCACCATTTATCAAGGCCCAGAGGCCACTCGACGATAAGGGTTAAAGAATGTACAGTAGTCAATTGGGCAGTATAGTAATCGTTAGTAATGGAAATTCGGTAAATTTGTTAACAAGTGGAACGGCTAATTAAGAACTTGTTTACGTTGGACTTGAAGACAACCATATTGTAGTCAGACAGAAAGCAGGCAAACGGAATACAATTCCACAGGAAACTTTAAAAAAGAAACTTTATTCATGGAATCTACGTTTAGGTTTAGACACAGATAAAGATTGGGGGGAATTAGTGGTAGTGTTTTCAACTAGACGAGTGTTTCTCGTGAAAGTTTGGCGAGGGAGGACTATAGATTGGAGCTCAGACGAGCACTTGCCATAAAAAAAGGATGAAGCAGAGACAGACTCGAAACATCTCTTATGTGAGATAGAGGTTGCAGAGAAGCGAAAAAGGCATCACCTACTTGACTACGAAATCTATTTTTAACTCTATCAAGGCAGCTCCTGTCCAGATGTGGCAACAGTACTCCATCTTTGGACGTAGCTGGCTCTTATATGGATAAAGAATTGCAGTGCATCAGCAGTGAGATATCTACTGCGTCGATAGAACG
Organism: Euprymna scolopes; assembly: GCF_053919585.1. NCBI lineage: Eukaryota > Metazoa > Mollusca > Cephalopoda > Sepiida > Sepiolidae > Euprymna > Euprymna scolopes. The sequence continues at coordinate 54,611,997 of NC_136521.1, read as the reverse complement.
ATGCCACCATTTTTCCAGCAACCTTGGTCCCAGTCCTCTTTATAGTCATCCAGCGGAGGTCTGGCTAGTGCTTTCTCTTCTCGGTCTTTCCATCCTCCTTGACCCTCCTCACTTATTTAGCGTGGTGCATACATACATACATAAAGGACGGAACACAGGGGCACAAGGGGGCACTTTAAAATAATACAGTTTCAATTTCCATGATTCCATGTGATGTTCCTTTGTGTTTTACGTCTGTAGCCGTTCCAGAGTTTAGTTTGTGTCTGTAGTTCATGTGTGGTGTTAGACTCCGCATTAAAGAGTTTCCCTTAATATTTCAGCCGTTTTCATTATTGTTATCCGTTGTATCTTCCTAGCCATCTCTCTGATTCCAATCTCTCCTATTCTTTTTTCAAAGTTTTTCGGTATTGTTCCTAGTGCTCCGACTATTAGTGACGTTATCTTTATTTCATTTATTTTCCAGCTCCCATTTGAGCTCTCTAGCCAGTTCCATGTATTTGCTCCACTTTTTCGTCTCCTTGATTTTCACTCTGTGGGCTGCTTGAACGGCAAAATCTACAATCTGGCAGAACCTTTCCTTCTTGTTAACTATTATCGTATCCGATATTCTTGCTTGGATGGGTTTCGTAATGTCATTATTTTTATTATTGCTATTCAGGGACAAAGCTAAGAAGATACAACGAACAGCAATAATGAAAACGAATGGACTCTTAAGAAAATTCTCTGATGCTGAAACTTACATGAGCTACAAAATGCATGTGGGATCTTCTTCTTGAACGATGAAAAGGAAAATGTAAGCTAAAAGAACGGAGAAGGAAAGAAAGTAGCTCATACAAATCAGGAAGGAAACAATTACATTTAAACTTCCGTATGTTCGCCCTGCTAGGGAAACAGAAATGGGAATTTTAAAGGCTAGTAATCCGAAGAGAAGAACTATTAGAGTAGCAAACCCCGACAGCTGAGGACCTCTACAGTGAAGGGGTGGGGTTTTGCTTACTGACAAGTTGATTACGTGATATATAGGTAAAGGAAACACGATTGCACCGAATCCCATTAAATTTTGTTATTTTAACGAGTGAGATAAATTTGCCAATTTTACAAGAAAAATATCTCTTTCATATATTCGAAAAAATAAATTGTGTAAGTTTTACGAGAAAAATAATTTTGTCAGTTTCATAAGGAAAGTATTTTTTTTCGAAAAAGGGACAAAATATGTTTTCTTGTAAAAATAACAAAATTAACGTAAATTTTAAAGGGAAATTAATTTTGTCACTCTTACAAGAAAACCATTTTTGTCAATTTTATGAGAAAAATATTTTTTGTCAATTTTTTGAATTTTACAAGAAAAATATTTTTGTGAATTTTGCAAGAAAAATATTTTTGTCAATTTTGCAAGAGAAATATGCTTGTCCATTTTACAAGAAAAAATATTTCTGTCATATATTTGAGAAAACAAAACTGGTAATTTTTGCGAGAAAAATAATTTTGTCACTTTTACAAGGAAATTTTTTTGTCAATCTTACAAGAAAAATAGTTTTTTCAATTCCACAAGATAAAACTATTTTTGTCAATTTTACGAGTAAAATATTTTTTCCATATATTTGATGAAGTTTATTTTCTAATTGTTATGAGCAAAACAATTAATTAATTAATTAACATATTAAACATTATATTATTTTCATTAGAAATCATTTTTCTCTTTAAAAAAATTATTATTTGCGTATTTTACTTCTATTAAAAAAAAACATTCCAATAAAAATAGCCGGAAGATTCGATCGATTTTACTAACTTGAATGGAAGGCTAAAGGTTAGTCATATTTTATATTTTAATATATTATTTAACCAATTGTTAGTTATACATTTTTATTAACATGCAAACCCTACGTCGATAGATAAAGGTCATGCTTACTAGTATGCATTTGTAAGATATCATATGAAGTATATGCCAAAACGGCCTAGCGGCGAACGGAAATAAACCCAGTGCACCTGGCGTGATTAAAGTCGGGGTTCAGAAGTCAGCTCCCTGAATAAAACACGCTCGAAGCAGGTGTCGATAATCACACTAGAAATGATCACGTTCGAAGATTGGAATAGTTTTATAGCAGTTTGCGGCGAAGAAGTAGCAGGAGAATACATGTCAACAATATAAAAATCTAAGAGACATTTCTTTGTGACCTGCCTATTCGCCGACCATTTCTTTGAGGCTAAGTAAGAAAATTAAATAAGAAGGAATTATTTTTGCCTTTCTTTTATAAGGAAGCAATTTTGGCCTCTCCCCTTGTGAACGTACTTCTTTCTACAATAAAACCTTTAAACCTGAGTTATTTGCCTGAGTTAAACAGCTACAAGACGATTTAACAATATATACCAACGGCCACACACAATGCCGGTTTTCCACTCAGCAATTGAGAGCCCAAGCCACCTAATGTCTGCATGTCCAATCTTATTGGCAGATGACCTTTACACTGCCCGTCACAACAAAGTATGTAAGTACCTCCATTGGAAGATCTGTGGAGAGATGCAACTTAACAGAGCAACGAACATCTAGAAACATGAACCACCACCGATAACATCAAACGGAAAAGTGATCGTGTTCTATGACAAAAACATACAGGCGGGCAGATACATAAAAGACAAAGCTATCAAACCAGATATTGTAATATGGAACAAGCCCAAAGAACTGCGCTCATTATCGATGTCACAGTCCCAAATGATTTCGGCCTTAATAGAGCTGAACAGGAAAAGATAACAAAATATCAGGACCTAAAAAATGATCTAAAAACGACATGGTCTCTGAAAGAAATAAACATTATACCGGTTGTGATAGGAACAACTGGCTTAATAAAAAAGAACATTCAGAAATACTTAGAAGCAATCCCTGGAAGACCAAGCTGTAACGAAATAGAAATAGCAGCCATAAAGGGAACAGCATCTATTCTTAAAAGAGCCCTCGGATATAAATTTAAATCATAACAGAATCAAGTGTTCGCTCCAGGAGGGAGCTCCTTGATATCTTAAAACTTACTGAAGTTAAATAAAAAAAAAAAAAAAATTAGGAAGCAATGATGGAAAAAATGAAGACTGCACATATGTAAAAAAATACCTCTATAAAATTGATTTGTGTTTTTTTTAATGTTCGCTAGCGATGACCTGGAAACGTGTAAGAAAAAAAAAAGAAGAAAATCCTATGTGCTGTTCAGGTTTACGTTTAACGACTTGTTCAAGTTTATTTAGTCTTAATAGTTGTTTGTGATAATGTTACACTTATCAAGGCTGGAAACCCCTCAAGGACAAGGGTTTAAAAGATGATGCTTATTTGAAAAATAAAATAAAACAGTGTTTGATACCCAACTAATAGACAGTATTTAGTTTTCTATTTATTTCTAAGTCATTATCAAAACGTCACATGTTTAGGTGTCAAGCTGCGGCCAGTTTTATTTTTCACGCGTAACGCTAGACAGTATTTGTTTTTCGAACGGAATAAACATTTTAAGCTGAGTAAGATCGCTAAAAACTTTTCCAGGTAGGTAGAAGAGTAATTTATCTTCTCTTTGATAACATTTGTTTGTTATATATATGTATATATATATATATATATATATATATATATATATATATAATTATTTTTTTACTATAATAATTAGATACCTACAGACACTAGTGTTTCATCCTTTCGGGATTCTTCAGTGCAGGGTGTCACGATTACTACCAGTCGAACGATTCGAACCCCGCGACACGAGACATCTACTGCTTTTTCGTACCAATCTGTATATTGTAATACAAACTCGAGACTACACTTTGCCCCTAAGCCAATAAAAAAAAAGAGTGGACTTGCCGTACAGCATCCGAATTAAATTAAACTGACATACTGAAACTAGCTGAAAATTCGCAGTTCCTTGCTGATGAATTCGAAACCCTCTCCTATCAGCTTAGAACTAGCCCCCTTTTTTTTGTAGTGTTCTAATTGCTCGCTGATTGATACGAGGAAAACGTGCGTATCATCGGGCAGGAGAGGATCAGCCGTTCCTCGTAGCGAAGACAAGTTGTTGACGCTCGTTAAGTGAAGCGGAATTCGCTGACGTTGCAAATTCTTTTTTTTTTTTCCATTGCGATCATCGACTTCTGATGAGTCAACAAAAATTTTCAAAACCTTCCTCTATTTTTGATTTTTATATCATCTTCTCGCGCCCGGGTTTTCTATTGAACGAAGCTCCTCCAACCAACACCCTTAACACTCTTATCCTATTAACCCCTTTTCTTTTTTCTTCTTTAAATCGTTTTTTTTATTATTATTATTTTTATATTGTAAAGATTTTTCTCAATGAAATTAGTGGGTAGTGGCGTCGAAGTTGCGCGTAATGACGAAGGTCATGTTTCTATTTAATTGTTTTTGCTATTCGTTTATATTTGAGAGTACAAAAGTGGTGTTGGGGAGGGTCGCTATTAATACCTGGGTTTGCATTTCGCGTTCTTTGTGTTTTTTGTTTGTTCTTTTTTTTTTTTTGCTGAGTGTTCTGCTGAAGGGGTGCAAGGGGGAGGATTAGGTGTGAAAAGGTAGAGGCGGCGTGTGAGGGGGGACGCTATATCCGGAGATTAACTTGAAGGGGTTTGGGTTATAATTGCTCGTAAGATTGAACAAAACTATTTGAAATAGCGTAAACAGTTAGAGATAGATAGACACAGAAAGAGAGATACATAGAGATACAGCGAGATGTATATACATATATATATATGTATATATATATATATATATATATATAGAGAGAGAGAGAGAGAGAGGCTAAGGGAGAGAAAAGGAAAGGCAGATACAAAGAGATAGAATGCGTGTGTATAGCGATAATCAGAGACAGAGAGAAAAAATAAAAAGAGAAAGGGAAGAGACAGATAGACAGATAGATAGAAGAACAAATAGATAGATAGATGGAAAGGGGAGGAAAAGATAGGAGAAAGAAGAGATAGATAGATAGATAGATATAAATGGAAAGGGGAAACAAAGAGAGGAGAAAGAAGAGATAGATTGATAGATAGATAGATAGATAGATAGAAAGGGGGAGGGCAAAGAGACGAGAAAGAAGATATATATATATAGATAGATAGAGATAGGTAGATAGAGATAGATAGATAGAGATAGATAGATAGATAGACAGAGAGAGAGAGAGAGAGAGGGGGGAAAGAAAGAAGGAATAGACAGCAATATTGCTGTGGGAGAACTACCCTCTGAATGAACTTAATATATCCCGAGATTGTTAACGATTAGGGCTCTAGTTTCGGAGTTAACCTCTTTTCATTCTGTAACTGTTTGTTTGTCTTTTATTAATACACGTGTTGTCTTACGCCGTTGTTCTGATTTTGTTGTGGCTAATTCAGAGCCATAACAAATATATATGGATAGAGAGGGAAAGGAGAAAGGAAGGATGGTTGGTTGTTTTTGTTTCACGGCATATCAACCCTTTTCAGGTTATTTAATGTCGAATCCAAAGATTTTGAAGAAATTTTTTTAATAGAATATATTTGTTGTTTTCAAGTCGGTTTCTATTCAACCCATAGTTGGGACCCTAACAGGTACTACCACTCCGGGTCAGAGTGGACCTGGGAGCAATGGTAATTAAAGGGTGGCTCCACACTCCCCAAAGCCCACAAGCTGGGGCCTCACCATTGGATATAGTTTAAGGTCATATCCAGGACTTGAAGGATGGATAGCAATATATATACAGAGAGAAAGAGGGGAGAAAGAAGAAATAGATAGACAGAGAGCAATATATATATATATATATATATATATATATATATATATATATATATATATACATATAAGGAAAGAGAGGAGAAAAAATAGATGGATAGATAGATAGATAGATAGATAGATAGGAATATGCATAGAGAGGAAAGAGAAAGAGGAAGACGATATAGAGAATGAGAGGGAGAAAGAGGGGGTAGAGAAAGATAGATATTAAGAGGTAGATAGATTATTAAATTGTCTTGCAAAAAGACGGAAAAATAATTTCATGCGTAACCTTACCGACCATCAGTTTATGTACTTTTTTTTCTGACAGGAAACAAGTTTAGAGAATCCGCACAAAATCTAAAAGATTACTCTCACGTGGAATTTAGCAGGGAAGACAATGGAAACCTTCCCGAGTCATGAAAACCTTCCTGAACAGCTAAGAGGTCTATAGCAACAAAATATATCTTACTTTATGAAATTTTAATCATGTGTATTTATTTTCTTGGAAAGACAAGAGAAGTGGCCCTGAATCGCTAAGAAATCTGGGGGGGGGAAGCTGAATTTCCTCAATAACTTCAAATATATCCTATTTTGACGAAATTTATATCATGCGTATAAAATTTTCCTGGGAAACCAATAAAAATGGTCCCGAGTTAAAAAGAAAAAAAAAAATTAAGATTCTCACTTTAGGAGAGAACTGGTGATTTATAGGAATGTATAAGAAAATCCTAGAATAATATCTCCCTTATAACGTGTGAACGATTAGTGTTGTCTTGCAGCAAAAAATGGCATAGTGTGATTAAAAACAAGGGGCTTTTCACTTAATACTGAAAGAATTCTTTGTTGTTTCACAAATAATTTCCCTTGTTCCTTAACTTTTGGACGCCTGTAATTTAATAAAATTTATTTATTTTTTATTTTTATTTTATTTATTTTATTTTTTTTACACAGTGATCACCACTTATCAAGGCCCGGAAGCCACTCAGGGATAAGGGTTATTGCAAGTACATTACGTTAGTGTGAAGATTTGATGAAGTGTTTAATTAGGGGGGCGGTTCATTAGGAATTTGTTAACATTGGACTTGAAAACATCCAAGTTGTAGTCCGGAGGGAAGCAGGCAGACGGAACAGAATTCCACAGGCGTGCAGTTCTAAGAAAGAAGCTTTGTTCATGGAATCCGCGGTTTGATTTAGGCGCAGATAAAGAGTGGGGGAAATTTTTCACAGTGGATTTATATGTAAAACATTCGACATCAAAAATTAAAATAATATTTTTTTATTTAACTGCCATCATTAAACATCGGAAAATTCACCAAACATTTTCCCCCTTTTTCATAGATAAAGTTAAAAGCCATTTAAAAGAAAATGATTGACCGTTCTTTAACTTTTGGACGCTACTGTATATATATATATATATATATATATATATATATATAATTGGATAAAATTAATTAGACACATGCAAACTACAGACACAAATTGGACATACAGAAACGGCTACAGATATAAAACACTCATGGACATTATATAGAATCATAGAAAACTTAAAGGGTATTATTGTAAGACACTGCCACTTCTGTGTTTTCGTGTGTGTGTGTGTGTGTGTGTGTGTGTGTTATCATAACCTGGTACCACACAAAATAAGTGAGGAGGGTCAGGGAGGATGGAAAGGCCGAAGAGAGAAAGGACTAACAGGACCCTCACTGAGTGGGTGCAAGGGGCGGGGGCTGGGATTGGGGAGGCTTATTGCCACCCCAATTCCAGTGAAGACCAATAGTCGCTGCCAACGAGAAATAAACGGTAAGCGAGCATTGCGATAACGCGCATTCTTTTGCGAAGCTTAACGAAAGGGGTGAGGAGTACTGGAAATCTGGGAGTACCTTTTTGTCACTCAAACTCTAGAGAACATCACAAGTTGTTCTCAACGAGCAATCTTTAATGATGGCTTGTGAGACTACTCCTAGCGAGTAAATACTACTACTACTACTACTACTACTACTACTACTACTACTACTACTAATAATAATAATAATATCCCTTTACGGCTAAAACAAAATATAAAACTATAAAAAGACGAGAGAAAAAAAAGAAGGTATTACTGGTGGGGTTTAAGAAATAATAATAATAATAATAATAATAATAATAATAATAATGATAAAAAGAATATTGATAATGATGCCGATAAACAATAAGAATAACGATATAAATGATATTAATAACAACAACAACAACAACAACAACACTAATAATAATAATAATTATAATGATAATAATGATGACGCTGATAATAATTATGATGATAATAATATTAATAATAATAAAAAGAATAATAATAATATTTATCGTAATAATAATTATAATGAAAATAATAATGATGATAATAATAATAATAAGATAATAATGGTTATAATAACAATAATAATAATGGTGAATATCATAATGAGAAAAATTATTGTAATAATGATAATGTTAATAATAATAAAATAATGATGATAATAATGGTAACGATAATAACAACAACAACAAGGATAATAATAAAAATGAAAAGAATTTTTTTTTACGTAGGTGTTAAAAATTCGTTGAAACTGGATAAGGTTGGGGAAGAAATGAAAAAAAATGTAAGATTTAAAAAAATAAATGAACGAAAAAATGATAAAAAATCGATTTTCGAACAGCTCGTCGTTTAATTTTGAAAAAAAAAAATAGCGACATTGGATTGGATAGAAAAATGAATTCTGCGAAAACATCCGTGAGTCACGTGACTTCCGGCAAAGAAGAGACGGGGTAGGAACTTGCCCTGCCGTACACTGACAACCTCCGCTCCCCGGGTCTCCTTCCGCCTCGAATGCAATCCCCCCAAATGAAAAAAGGAAATTACAATTGAAATTAAGAGACATATTAAACGGTTGTAAACAAAATTTCTAAACACGAACAAGTGCCTGTGCGTGGACACATTCCGGTACCGCAACTGTCGAAAAATTCTCGCGGTTACCATAATATTTTTCATACTAGCAGGACCCATGTACGGCGTTACCCGGTGGAAATATGCCACAAAACTAGTCCTTATTCGTTAAAGTCCCGCCTACCTAAAAACAAATCAAACTCCATTTGTCAGGCCTGGAAAATAAAGAGCACTAGCGGCCATGTCCAAGATAAAATCATGTGCCTTTCACTTTCGGGCATTTTCTGGCAGTGCCAGCTACTGGCTGTCATTGGAAGCACTGGGATGTAGTGTTGGTTCGGGAGCGATTTCTTGCGGACACTGGCGGGCACTGGTTGCCTTTGCAAATGGCAATCAGTGACGGCTATGATCAATGTCGGTCTCAATAGCCTGTTTTCAATTGCCGTGCATTATCGTCGCGTGGCAAACACTGACATCCACGACGATCATTGCTCCTTTAAGTTGGCTACTGACACCTCGGTGCCTGGTAGACACTAGCTGGCATTGATGGGCAGTAGTGAACCCTAGTGGAAAATGTCGGACTCTGGCTGCCATTGGCAGACCTTAGCGGATTTTTTGTTCAATAATTAATAATATTGCAGCATTAAGATTTAAAAAAAAAAATCAATTAATAACATTATATAATCAATTCTTAATGCTGCAATGTTTTAAGTTATAAATTTATTATATTCTTTACTAGAATACCTTGTCCTTTTCTTTTCCAGTTTTAACAACTAGTCTTTTACTTTTCCATGTTTAAGCTTAACCATATTACTTTTCATGTTCGTATCTTTCTGTTGTAATATGCAGACAAAATGTTTTTACTATAGTCTTTAAAAATAAAGGTACAACATTCAATTTGAAATTTATTTATTTTCAAAGTGCACTTTTATAAATTTTACAAAGTAAGGTATAAACATTTGATTTAAATGGAATAAGAAAATTACATTGGGTTTATTTTATGTAATGTACATTCTGTTGCACTTAAAAAAAAATTAATTGAAAATTTTATATCTATATCATTAATTGCTAGATGAAAGATAATGTTTTTAAATTGCAACAAAATGTACATTATATAAAATAAATGCAAGGTAATTTTTTGATTCAATTTAAATTAAATTTTTATACCTTACTTTGCAAAATTTATACAAGTGCACTTTGAAGATAAATAAACTTAAAATTGAATCTTGATATCTTTATTTTTAAAGCCTATAGTAAAAACATTTTGTTTAAAAATTTTCATGCCTTGGATGAAATGCTTTTCTAACTTGTATCTTATCTTTTTAAGATTATATTTTAAAACTCTCCTTCTCTCTATTTCAGTTTGGATTTCTACTTACACCACAACTCATTTTTGCAAACCCCTCTTTGTATCATTACGGGTCTGAATATTCTCTCTGTTTCAGTTTGTATTTCTCCTCACACCACACCTTATTTTTGCAACCCCCTCTTTGTATTATTACAGGTCTTGATATTCTCTCTGTTTCAGTTTGTATTTCTCCTTACACCACAACCCATTTTTTGCAACCCCCTCTTTGTAATACAGGTCTGAATAATGAGAATATCTGAATTTCTTTAACAGAAACTTTGAAATAACTTTTTTTAGATTAAATTTTTTAAAACTTCTTTCAGAATAGAAAATCTTTAACATTTTATAAGGAACATATTTCATATAAGTTTCATTCACAAATATTCAGTACATCACGAGAAAAATAGAGAGGAAATTTCAAAAGGACTGTATAACTGGTTACGGTCTATAGTAGTCCTCGCCAGTGAAAGTCTTTGTTAATGTTATTCTATTATTATTATTATTATTATTATTATTATTATTATTATTATTATTATTTAAAACATTTTGTGTCATGTTCTTTCGCGCAAGGACTAATATATATATATATATATATATATATATATATATATATATATATATTAGTGATGGGACGATTCCAATATTTTCCTGATTCCGATACAATTACCGATTCGGTCTGAAATTCCCGATTCCGATTCCGATTCTTTTTAAATCTCGAAATATTTAATAAATCTCTAAATATTTACCCATAAACTTGTTATTTTTCCGTATTATTGCAAAACCACATGTTAAATTTGCCCGTATCGTTCAAAAGTTAAAGTATGCTCCTGGGGGAGGGGATCTCTACATTTTAGTTTTACTGGTAGTTTGAAATGAATAAATATTTATTATTTCATTATTACTGATAACAGTGGAATATTTCGTTTTAAACAGAATCAAATAAAAGAAGGTGATTAAAGGTATCGTTTTCGGCACCGGAAAACAGGCACACATTTTTCTTATTTCGATACCGATACACCAAAACTCCGATTTTATCGCTTCCCGATTCCGATGAATCATCACAACACTAATATATATATATATATATATGTGTGTGTGTGTGTGTGTGTGTGTGTGTGTGTATATATATATATATATATATATATATATATATATATATATATATATATATATGTACTCGTTCAGTCTCGAAAAGACAAAGGATATCCCCATTCGGATATGTAATGTAATTTTTAGGCAAAAGTTGCGCAATTTCAAACCACACCTCTCCTGAATCGACACTGTTTGAGTCCAGTGGAAAGGAGAAGTTCAGGACAACTACAAAACAATGCCGAGATAAGCGGAGAGTACCTACAACCCCTGGAAGTCCCAAAAGGTTACCCATTTAGTACTGACCAGGTTAAACGTTTCTTATGCATATATATATATATATATATATATATATATATATATATATATATATATATATATGTATATATATATAGTATTGTATTGGTATTAATTATTTGTAAGTCTGTCCACCAAAAGAGTGCTCAATGTTTAGACAGAGCCAAAATAAGTGAATTTAGTTTACAAACAAATGGCTACACATAAGCATACATGTTTCAGCGAAAACCCAGTACGGGAATCGCTTCGTCAGGCCAAGGACATCTCTCTAGATGATAGATGTCCTTGGCCTGACGAATCGATTCCCGTACTGGGTTTTCGCTGAAACATGTATGCTTATGTGTAGCCATTTGTTTGTAAACTAAATGCACTTATATATATATATATATATATATATATATATATATATATATATATATATATATATATATATATATATATATATAAGAGGAAATAGTTAATAAAACATGTTAAAAACGCTTCGAAAAAGAGTTAAAAACATATTTAATCTGAAAACGGAAACACTTAATAACTTGATAGTCCTTAATCCGCGGAGTTTTGAAGAAATGCTTTCCTTCTCATCAGAGGGTAGGAATTAGCAAAATGCGGGATCGGATTTTGCATACAAAAGTATTTGATGAAACTGCAAGTAAGTCAAAGATCTTACTTGATAACAAAAAATGAAGCAGAAGGAATATGTTGAAGAAAAAGGTGATTTCATATATATATATATATATATATGTGTGTGTGTGTGTGTGTGTGTGTGTGTTTGTAGTCATCGGTATACAGTTCTGTTTCGCTGTATCACCACTCATCAGTGCCGCTAGACTAGCATCTCTCCCAAGCCGAGGATTGAACTATCGACCCACGGGACCCGCGCCCGTACATAATCTCGGCAAATGTCTATTTAAACAAACATCCGTCCACCACTTTTACAGTGCTCTAACCGCTTTGTTTATAAACAAAGAGCGAGCGTCGCATTTTTCAGCCAATTAAGTAGAGGGGGGGGAGATTACTTACGACGGTGCTCTACCCAAAGAGGGGGCTTAAAATATTTGTAGTCATCGACATACAATCCTGTTTCGTTGTATCACAACTCATCAGTGCTGCTAGACTAGCACCTCTCCGAAGCCGAGGAATGAACCTAGCACCATCGCGTTGACAGTCAGCAGTTCTACCGATCGACCCACGGGAGCCGTATATAGTCATCCAGAGGTAAGCTGTTTCGTTGTGTTACAGCTTTTGTGTTGCTAACCTAGTAACTATTTCAGAGAGGATTGAAACTCGACCGTTATTGTATATTGCTGCTGCTAAGATGGGCATGTGAAATTACAATGATCAAACATTGTCCAAACGCCTAAGCTTCATTTGTTTACGCATTGCATTATACGCTAGTCGCAGTTTCTTATTTCACTACCTTAATCAAGATAGGAACACACACACATATAGATATACACATATATATATATATACATATATATACATATATATATATGCGTGTGTGTGTGTGTGTATGTGTGTGTGTGTCTGTCTGTTTCTATTCAATGTGTTCTGTTGTCTAATAAACCATGATAAATCACCGGCGAGATCTCCCGCGAGATTTTACGAGACTTCATTTTTTTTTCTTTCTTTTCTTTTGTATAAAATTCCAATTCTTCGAGATAGCAGAAGAACGGTTTTGTTAGCTGTAAAACAAACCAGGAATTGTTTTAGCGCCGTTTCCATTGGACTATCATCAATCATGCGATGTTCTTGGCGGGAATTTGAGTCTGTACGGGAATGAATCTTGTTTCGATTAGGGAAACTCGGCTCCAGAGAAAAAACGTTTCAGTAGCTATCTTTTTTTCTTCTTGTTTTGTCTTGATTCTTTTTTTTTTTTTTTTTTGCAGTTTTAATATTAGAACCGAGGTCGTACGAATACAAAGACAAGCAACATTTATACAATTAATCTGGATAAAAAAATCCAATACAAAACTATTTAAATTTTATAAATAAATACTTTTCCTTCTCGGCATTTTAATTTTGTTTTAATGTAAATAAATATTCGCATTTTTTAGAAAGTTAGTACAGTAATAGAAACAAATCGTCCAAATAAGTTTCGTCGATACAACGCTATCGTCGGTTTGTATACTTTTTCTTTCTTTTTTCTTTTTCCTCGCAGTAAAAGCTGACGGTTCAATTATTTTTCTAATGATAATATGTTAACTTTAGTATACATTATTTCTGAGAACAACAAAAAAAATCTTATTATTTTTAAAGACAATATTGTAATAAAACAAGACAAACAAAAAATGGCGGAACGCGTTGGGCGTGGTCGACAAATGGACTAACCTCATTTAATTCCTATGACGTAGGCAACAAGCAATCAGGTAAATGTATCGGAATCGGGAATTTAGCATGGAATCGGTTATTGTATCGGAATCGAGAAAATATTGTAATCGTCCTATCACTAATATATATATATATATATATATATATATATATATATATATATATGTATAAAATAAATAAATAAATAAAAAAATAATAAAAAATATAAAAAAATAAAAAAATAAAATAGATAAACCGAATCGTAGCCCCACCCGCCTCCAACCCTAAGCGAACACCCAACAGGTCAAGACATACTTACCATGAAATCATCTCACTAAGGAGACGCCAACAACCTAAACTTTGGAACCCGAAATTTAAAGTAACCCCTTCCCCATACCCCTACATATCTCCCTCCCCCTCCATATATCCCTATGTCCTTAGTCACACTAGAGAGGAACTTCCCAGACTCCCCACAACCACCTAATGTTCTTGAACTCCAAAACTAAAGCATTACCGAGCGACCAAGAACCCCGCCTCCCACCTTTCCCCTTTTCTCTTTCCGCTTTTCTCGCACCCTCGCCTGACATTCATTCCTTCATTCCACCATAAAGGAACTTTTCTGTAAAGTCTGAGGAGGCTACATAAGGTGTAGCTGAAACAAAAATGTTACTGAACAGAAAAAAGGTAATAAAAAATAAAACATATATATATATATATACGTTTTATTTTTTATTATTTATATATATATTATATATATATATTATATATATAGAGAGAGAGAGCGAGAGAGAGAGAGAGAGAGAGAGAGAGAGAGAGAGAGAGAGAGAAAGAGAGCAATTAAGCTACACAGAATTTTCCGCCTTTAATTATTACATGGAATTTATACAGATGGTACTATTGAGCTCTACATACGTATCGAGCACTTTCCAAAAAATGCTGAAAATAGATATATAAGAGTTTATATAGATACATATAATGATAATAATAATTATACATATATATATATATATATATATATATATATATATGTGTGTGTGTGTGTGTGTGTGTGTGTGTTAGAAAAACATATTTGCTGTTATATTTGAAATTTTTATAGATAGCCTAGCAGGGAAACCTGACGTTGCCCAGCATTAAGTGATGATGAACGAATGTCTCACACTCTCATTTTTTTTATTGTCATCGAAATCGGTGAAATTAAAGCATTATTTTCTAGACTGCACTGTAGAGAGCACGTGCTGTTGATTTTATAAAAGTTATTTTTTATATAAAATATAATAGTTTGAATTAAAGTTTAAAATTCGAAAATCAATATCATGCTTAAATTGCGCACTAAATAGAACCATTCATTTCGAATCCGCTCTTGCCATATCAAAGAACATACTGTTGATTTTATATGCCTGGCATTACTGCTTGTTCGGTGATGATGACGTTAATATAAGTTAAAAAAAATGAAAAGGTCAAGTATAATGATGCAATTGTGCTTTAAACAGAAACATTCATTTTGAACGCGCATCTATCATTATTTTGATTATCGATTATCGATACATATCGAAGACAGTCCGATACAAAACCTATCTAAGAACACTGCCAGACAGATAAAGCCAAGTACGTCCAAGGATGAAATACTGTTGCCATATCTGGGCAGGAGCTGCTAAAAACAGCCTATCCTGCCATGACAGAGTACAAAATAGACTTCGTGGCTTAGTGGGGGATGCCCTTTTCTCTTCCCTGCAACCTCTCTCTCTCTCACAGAAGAGACGTTGCGAGCTTATCTTTGTTTTATCGTTATTTCCATGGCAGGTGCTCGACTGAACTTCAATCTCTGGTACCCCCCTCGCCAATCTTTCACGAAAAACACCCGTCTAGCCGAATCCACTGTCAAAAGTTTTCCCCACTCTTTATCTGTGCCTAAATCAAAACGTGGATTCCATGAACAAAGCTTCTGTCTTAGAACTGCACGCCTGCGGATCTCTGTTCCGTCTGCCTGTTTCCCACCTGACTACAACCTGGATGTCTTCAAGTCCAACGTAAACAAATTCCTAATGAACCGCCCCCTTAAGTAAACACTTCATTAAATCTCCACACTAACGTAATGTACTAGCAATAACCCTTATCCCTGAGTGTCTTCCGGACCTTGATAAGTGGTGACCACCGTGTAAAAAAAAACAAAAAAAAAACCTTCGTGTGAAATTTCATAAAAAAATCAGCCTAGCCGTTTTCAAGTCCATACGGAACTCCCTTTCTATCTCTTATCTCTCTTTCTCTCTCACACACACATGCACACAAAGTTCTTTTTTTTATAATAGTACTCATGTATGCATATGTAGGAATGCATACGCGTAGGCGTTTACATGTGTACTTGAATTAATGAAAACGAAATGTTCATCGTGTACTCATATGTGTGTATGTTTGTGAGTGTGTGTGTGTGTGAGGGCGTGTGTTAGTGTATTTGTGTGTGTGTTTTGTGCGTGTGTTTATTTGTGTGTGCGTTTCCGTGTGTATTTGTGTCTGTGTTTTTGTGTGTATACGTGTGTGAGTGAGTGTGTGTGCGTGTGTTTGTGCTATTTGTGTGTGCATGGGTGTTTTGTGTGTGTGCGTGTTTGTGCTTGTCTGTATTTGTGTGTGTGTGTGTGTTTGTGTGCGTGTGTTTGTGTGTGTGTGTGTGTGTGTGTGTCTGTGTGTGTGTTTATGTGTATTTGTGCGTGCACGAATTTGATTGGCTGTTGTTATTGTGTTTACTTGTACCTCAGCATACATGGCTGAACTCTTTCGGGGTACGGCTGACAAAACACTCCCTCTATCCTTAATGCAGGCGTAATGATTCAACAAATGCCATTACTGCGATTTTCCAAACCCCATTCCATCCGCCCCGACACACAAAAAAAGTAAAACTAGTGTGTGCGTGACCATGACGGACGCCAGGACTTCTATTTACGTGTCTCCGATAAAATGACCGAAAGATTCCGCACAGAAAGTCTTTGATGTTTGTTTGTTTTGGTGGGGGGGGGGGCTGATAAAGGGGTGACGCGGTAATTCCATAGACGGTGTGTGTATGCGTGCGAGGTGCCGGCAGATATCTAGAATCGGGTGGCAATATGTCTACTATGAAAATCAGTTCCAGCTGTCTAGCTGACACTAGTCCTGCAGCCATTAATCTACAATTTACCGTTTATATTTCCTAATCGGAATGGAACATCCACCAAATATTTTCTTTCTGCCTTCGTCCACCTAAATAGAATTCTTGACAGATTCTGCGATCATCTTTGTTTTTTTTTTGCTTTTTTTCCTCAAACCTCGTTTATAACTGGTGCAGACATTTTTTTCCACCTTAGTTTATCCCAAACAAGTCATTCTGCGAGCATTTTGTAATACAGACGAAAAATATATAAAAGATAAACGTTATCAAGGCACGATAAGTTACTCTTCTACTAACTTTGATATTTTTTCTGGTGCTTTAACTTATTTTGAAGCGTTTATTTACTTCGAAACGTGAGTAATACTGAGCTTTAAGTTAATATATATATGTGTGTGTGTGTGTGTGTGTTTGTGTAAATATGTGTATGTATGTGTGTGTTTGCAAGAAGGAAATGATTATTCAACGGATTTGACATCCAATCACTACTGCATGGAATTCTATTGCCAGTCATCGATCCGAATGTCATGTGACTGGATCGATTCATCAATAATAATCAATAGGTATTACGTCCAATGTCAGCTGTATTTCCTCTTGCCATGAGCATGTTCGATAACAGATTATATCATCTACGCACGAACACAGGTTATATACTGATCGCGCACTTCCATGCACACACACACATATACACGAAAAGAGAAAGAAAGAGATAGATAGATAGATAGACAGAGACTGACAGACAGACAGGGGTAAGACAGAGTTGTGATTTTCATTCGGCTAATTTACAAAAGGTCGTGTTCAGTTGCTTTGTTTTATTTTTTTTTAAAGGTATTGAGCCCTATCATGTAAGATTCCCTATAGAAATTAATTTTTCAAGCTATTATTTAATGCATACTTTTCAAATATACGTATTTTTTCAATAAATAATTACTTGAAAAATTAAAAAAAAAAGAAATAATGAACTGAATTAGAAGTAGAAAAAACAATGAAAACC
This sequence comes from Euprymna scolopes, assembly GCF_053919585.1. Classification (NCBI taxonomy): domain Eukaryota; kingdom Metazoa; phylum Mollusca; class Cephalopoda; order Sepiida; family Sepiolidae; genus Euprymna; species Euprymna scolopes. The sequence goes on along the minus strand of NC_136521.1, from coordinate 54,594,199 downwards.
GCATGCAATAAATGTAAAAAGACTGGCTATCAACTACTGCTAAATTCGTGTGATTACTGCATTGCAAGTAAAATATGCCCAATCTAAAATTGTAGATAAAAACCGCTTGAAAAAAAAAAAAATTGTATATATATATATATATATATATATATATGTATATATATATATATATATATATATATATATATATATATATATATCGGAAAAAAAGAATTCTTTTAAACCCTAGACGTCTTTCGCAATCCTCATCAGGGGCCAACGATGACATTTTGAAACTTTTTTTGAAAAAAAAATATGGGGAAGAAATTAATATTAATAATGCACATGGGAAGGATTAATTTACAATTATAATAAAATATATGTACAGGAAAAGGTGGGGGGAGGAAGGATAAAATAAAATAAATGAACGTGTATATATATATATATATATATATATATATATATATATATAATGAATATTATTACAGTATATATATATATATATAGATAGATAGATAGATAATGAATATTATTACAGTATATATATAAATATATATATATATATATATATATATATATATATATATATATATATATATATATATATATATATATATGAGGAAAAAGTGAATGGGGAAACATCTAAATTACTTAAATTTGCCAAACAGGTCCACACACATATATATATTCAATTTAAATTCAATAAAAATCCTCCTAAATTTGCTGATGAGGAGACCGTGCTTACCAAAAAAAAAAACTATATATAATTGTTCTACATAACTTCATGTATACCACAATAAAAAGCATGGATTTCCGAAACGATCGTACAGATAATTGACTTTGTTGTTGTTCCTTCTTATGAAACTGATTTTTAATTTAATTAAAATTTGATTTTTAAATTAAAAAATTTTTTTTTAAATTTTTAAATTATAAATCACATTACTTAATATTGAATTAGCTCTAGGACATTTAACTATCGAGCTTATTATATATCTAAATTACAACGAGCACTTTCTATTTCCTGTATTTTAATTAAACTAGTAATTTCACTGTTACATTAAAATACACTTAGCTCTTTAGACTATTGTTCTAATCTCCTTTAAATTTTTATATATATATATATATATATATATATAAATATATATATATATATATATATATATATATATATATATATATATATATATATATATATAGGTACAGTTATATATTTGATAAAATATAATATTCAATTGAAAACTGGCTTTGTAATAATAAGGAACTTTCAAATTTTCACCAACTGTGGGCAAAGAGCTTTACTGCCTTGTGGATGGCTTAGAAAAAACAAAGGCTAAGGGAGTACACAATGGCAAAAAAAATCCGGTTTGGAATTCTGATAGGCGGAAGGTGAAACATTGCAAAACCTCTGCGGCAACTCTTGCGACTCCGCTGACTCTGACCGTATTGCCATTCCGTTGAACTTTGTATGCAACACCGAGTAAGATATCCTGGTTACTGGGTAAACCTAGATATCTTTATCACCTTACCAGGTCTGCATCCATCGAGGCAACTCAAGTTCCTACTTTATAACCATACCAGCCGCTAAAGTGCACCAAACTGGATGCAAAATGCCATTGATTCATTAGACAGAAGGTTGCCATTCTTAATAAAAAAATATCATATTTAAGCGTAATTTACAACCGGGCCACGCCTGACATCCTGCTAGTTTGAAATCAGAGATTAAGTAATCTAACATAGAAATTGAAAGAATGAACTTAGTGTATTTGTTTGCACCTGTTTATCCAACCACATGCGAGATTCTTTAAATAAGTTTCTAGACTTCTTTTAACATGGGCACTTTTATTGAGAGCACACACATGAAGCTCTCGTCCCCTTCGAAATAATCTCTTTCGGCTACAATGAACTTGTGCCGTTCCAACAGCTTCTGCAACGCTCTGCGGAAGTCCACATGTGTGAGCTTGTCAATGATCCTTATAACAGTCTCTTTCATGTTTCCAATTGTCTCATAACGACGGCCTCTAAGGTTTTCCTTAAACTTAGGAAATAACCAAAAGTCACAGGAAGCAATGTCTAGACTATGAGGTGGTTGAGAATCTGGCTTGATGCTCATCTTGGTCAAATAATCTGATAATCTTTCAGTAACCTTTGGACAAACTTCGTACAAATCTTCCGCATCTTCAGTCCTCGCGAATAATTGTGTGTACAGTTCCCACACTGACATCAAACTCTGCACTTATTCTCTCTATTAACACACGATAATCCTTATCCATGAAATTCTTTATTTGGCCAATCAACTCTGGGTTTCTGACTTCTTTACTTTCACCTTTCATCATCCCTCACTTCCTTCCTAGAATGTTTTATTCCACTCAAAGACCGATGCTCGATTTATGCCAGATGGTCCAAAAGCAGTCTGAAGCATTCCATATGTTTCTATGGTATTTATACCAAGCTGAAAACATAATTTTATTGAACATTGTACTTCTAAAGTGTCTTTAGGTTCGGATATCGTTTATGAAATTCCCAGCTTTGACACTTAGACTTTAGTAGGATGTATTTCAATCCCTGTTGTAGATGTTCGTTTAAATCTGAAATCATAAAAATTGGTCATTCATCTCATAAGATGTATAGCAATGACATACGGAAATTTCAAGAATCTGCGACAATTTTAAAAATGTCTGGAAAAAAAAAGTCTGAAACTTATTGAAGGTATCTCATAAGTTATATCATCTCATGTATGGCAGAATAATCAACAAATCCTGCCTTGTTTTTCTTTCTTCTCCTTTTACATATTTTTATTTGATTAACGGAAATGTGTTTTTAACAGGGTACCGTATGCTATAAAAACACCCCGCTGGTTATGATGATGCTATCGCATGTATAGAGATTATTACAAAACAAACCATTATTTTGTCCACGGGGTTGGAAATAAATACAGAATACAACACATTACAAGTCTCATTTTATCTCTATTCTTTGATATTAATCGCAAAACGCGCATCTTGAATGGACGCGTCTTAAGAATATTCGTTATTATTTTTTTTTCGGGACGTGGGGATGGGGGGGGGTCGAAGGAGATTGTTGTAATGTCCTCGATTACGTTGCTTAAATCTCTTCGCAATCCACACGCATGCCGCATGTTTCTGCGTCCTTCCCTGGGGTGATTAGATATTTTTTTTTACGCTTCAACCACCCCTACTGAGCCTTAGGGTGCGCGCAGACCTCTTTCCACTGTGCTGCCGGCTCTATTACCCGACGAGAACAACCTCTTCTCATTGGTCGCGTGATAATCAAGTTTTAACACTGAATCCCTATTAAGGGGTTGGCCCACAAAATAAATTAGGTTAAGTCAAGAAAAGAAAAACTACAACTATATATATATATATATATATATATATATATATATATATATATATATATATATTTAAATTGTAATTCAATTAATTAAAAAAAAAACTCTCATTGAAATGAAATGAAGTGGTTGAGTTTCATATCAAAGAATTTTTATTATTCTAAGCAAGACAAAGAATGCTTTAGAAAATTAATCTCCTTAACCTATAGGGTTTCGATGTCTAACATCTCATCAGAGGAGAGAAAATATTAGCAAATAGTTATAAAGGTATGCACCCTATTTGCTAAAGCCAGTGAGATATGGAAAGTCAAAGTGAAAATAATACATTTATCAGAAGTCCTGTAGCAGGAGGATTTGTTTTTCTAAAGCATTCTTTGTCTTGCTTAGAATAATAAAATTTCTTTGATATGAAACTCAACCACTTCATTTCATTTCAATGAGAGTTTTTTTGAAATTCATTGAATTACAGTTTAATTTATTTGCTTTATCTTGCATATCGAGCAATTATTGTTTAGATGGAATAACTTATAGAATATTGCTGCCAGTAATATTTTGTAAACCTTACAATCTCACGTTTCCATAACAACTGGTTGTTAAATAAAAACTATTTTGAAGTATATATATATATATATATATATATATATATATATATATATATATATATATGTGTGTGTGTGTGTGTGTGCGTGTGTGTGTGTGTGTGTATACATGTATATATGGAGAGGGCTCCCGTAAGCCGTGGTGAAGGCAACCTTTTAAGGAGAAGCAAATCTCTGATTTAAAAAACCATAAAGCGGAAGACCAGTACCCGCATTAAGCTGGTCTGCAGTTTAATTTGTTGCTGGCTATCTTGCTTTTGCTTGTGGCTGGATCTCAACATTTTGAACCGAGAGAGAGAGACTTAGCTGTCGTACAAAGTTAAGACTCTGTAACATCATATTTGTATAGATACTCCCTCAGGCATTTGGGCTCATGGATTTTAAATGTCTGAGGGAGTGGCACTCGTCTGACAAGACGTTGCAATCATCATATATGCATATATATATATATAAAGATTGATAATTGTAAATTAAAAATCAGTTTCAAAAAGAAAAATAAACAAAATCAAATCGAGTGTACAATAAGTTACAAAGACTTTGTTTTCGAACATAATCTCCTCATCAGCACAGAAGAATGGGGGGATAAGTTTAAGACACCAAAATAAAACTAGCATTTTTGTAGTAAGGTGGACAGTCCTTATTGAGTTACATTAGAAATTTATTTTAAAGTTCGTCAGTATATACGTGTGCATGCTGATAAATTAAAAAAAACGCTGGGTTAATGAGATGAATATTGTTTCCGAAACGATCGTACACTCGACTTGATTTTGTTTGTTTTTCCTTTTAAAACTGATTCATAATTAACAATTATCAATCTTTATACTCAATATTAATATAGCTCTAGGATAAAATATAACTATTGAGCTTATTATATATCTACAGTACTATGAGCACTGTTTTTTTTAATATTAATACATTAAAATAAAATTTGCTCTTTAGACTACAGGTCTAATTGCCCCCCCCCTCTCTCTCTCTTTCTCTCTCTCTATATATATATATATAACAAACATATACATGTATATATATATATGTATATATGTGTACACACACTCACACACACACACACACACACACACACATATATATATATATATATATATATATATATATATATATATATATATATATATATAATATTTGGAATTTACCTATCGGATTGAAATTTTAAATTCTACCGTTTTGGATTTTACCATTTTTGGATTTTTACCCTTCACCGGACTGTCCGTTCATGTGAAATCTTTTTATTTTTATTTTTATTTTGCCTCCTGTTCCCCTTACCTCACCTTTTTTTTTAACCAATTAAGATCTGTGACTAACTTGTAGTTTCATTAAATACTTTTATATGCAAAATCCGATCCTGCATTTTGCTAATTCCTGCCCTCTGATGAGAAGGAGAGTATTTCTTCGAAACTCCGCGGATTAAGGACTATCCACTTATCTTGTGTTTCCTTTTTTAAAATTAAATATGTTTTTAACTCTTTTTCAAGATGTCTTTTAACATGTTTTATCAATCATTTGTTCATATATATATATATATATATATATATATATATATATATATATATATATATGTAAATTTAAAAAGATGAAAAATAAAAGCTAAATAAAACTTTATTAAATCATGTAGGACACATACATACTAGCAGGCTGCCCGGTATAGCCCGGTATAGCCCGGTCGCAAAATACGCTTAAATATGATATCTTGATTAATGCAGATTTTGTATTTATTATATTATATTGGAGCCAATATATAATAATTATTTCAAAAGTTAAAAATAATGATTCGTGCGCCACCACCAAGAATCAAAACGGATTTTGTATTTATATGTTATATTGGAGCCAATACGTAGTAATGATTTAAAAAGTTTTTAAAAAAAGTGGCTCGACCGAGAATCGTAACCCAAAACGTTTAGCTTACGATTTATTTTTTTTTCTTTGATTTTAATGCCTCAGCTCTCAAGACATGTTTGCTGCGTGGCTACAAATTAAAACCCGAACCAATAACTATTACGTTACGCATGCATATTCGTAATATCGTCATTCGAACTTCATCTGCCAAATTCCATTTTTTAAATTTTCACACTTTTGCACTGATTTTCATCTACTATAACCCAAATATAAAGTTTCACATTGATTCGCATACCCTATATAGGAAGTTTCATGTCTGTAGACCAAAAACTGACAGAGGAGCTTGGTCGGCAAATTCTTTTAGACAAATATATATACGCATACATAAATATATATAAAGAAAGAGCTTTGTGTTTAATAAAAGCTTTTTCGAAGATATTACGCAAATATAAATCTTGTAGAATACCTGCATGAATTTAATTATACATAATAGATGCTCAATCCATAAGAAAACCGAAAAAAACTAACAGGGAATTAATTAAAATGAATGTTTTAAAGAATATGCAAATGGGAAAGGCAAAGGATAAGGAAGTAACCCTGATAAAACATCCGGTTTGGAGTTCCGAAAGGCGGATGGTGAAGCTCCGCAACGTCTTTGCAGCAAATCCTGCGACTACACTTACTTCGACCATATTGCCTTTCCGTTGTACTTTGTCTGCAACGCCGAATGGGATACCCTGGTAACTTGGCAAACCTAGATATCTTTATCATCTTACCAGGTCTGCATCCAGCGAGGAAACTCAAGTTCCGACTTTATAGCCATAACATACGCTAAAATACATCAAACTGGATGCAAAACGCCATCGACTCATTATTAGGGATGTGACAACAGCATATTCTTTTCATTATTTTGACTCTTGAGTATATATCCGTTAATATCTTATATGTTTTTATATAGACTGATTTGATTCTCGGTTGATTGACTGTGTCTTACTGTGTCGGCTATATACTTTAGAGTAAAAAGAATGAAAAGAATATTCTGTTGTCACAGCCCGACTCATTAGACAGAAGGTTGCCGTTCTTAATTAAAATATCATATTTAAGCGTAGTTTACGATCGGGCTATGTAAAGTGGCAAAATCTTTTGCAGATGGATGCAGTTCAACGCGCCATATATAACAAAGTTGTATTTTCTTTTTAAATAAATAGAAAAAATGGTTTTTAATATGAATATCAATACACAACACGCCCCCCCCCAAAAAAAAATTCAAGGAGTATATATGTGTATGTGTGTGTTTGTGTGTGTGTGTGTGTGTGTGTGTGTGTGTGTGTGTGTGTGTGTGTGTGTGTGTGAGTGGGTTGGTGTGTGGTCGTCCAACATCCTATATTTGATCGATATAACTTTTTGTTCGAAGGTCATTTCTATGGATACCAACTTTTAGCAAAGTTTGTTTAACGTTTTCTGGATGTCCGTCTTCCTCACTTCGGATTTATTTCATTTTTTTTTTTGTTTCGTCTTTTTGGTGAAATTTTTGATAATATCTATTTGCCGATGGCAATTCGTTTGATGACACAATCAGTCATATGATCCATCATATAACAAAACACGTGCCAGGCAAGTATGAAAAAATATAGCAATTCACCTAAACGTAAGATCATTTTCACATAAATCTTTTTTTTTTAATTAAAAAAATAAAAAAGAGAATTATTGATGGTCGATTCATTATCTTTATTAGTCATTGGAATGTAACTCACCACTATCTATCTATCTATCTATCTATCTCTATCTACAGTGTATCACAAAAGTGAATACAACTTTTGCATTTCTGCAAACGTGTAAGTATATCTCTTAATGAGACAACACTGACAAAATGGCAAATTGAAATATATATATATATAATTATTTTTTTTACTATAATAATTACTATATATATATATATATATATATATATATATATATATATATATATATATATATATATATATATATATATATATATATGATTGTTAAGATGGATGAAATCCGACGATATTAAAAGTATAGATTGGAGGTGGAAGGACCTGAACGCTCAACATTTCGCCCGATTTATCCCTCTTGAAAAAGCCCGCATAAATCGGGCGAAACGTTGAGCGTTCAGATCCTTCCACCTCAAATCTATTATATATATATATATATATATATATATATATATATATATATATATATATATATAGAGAGAGAGAGAGAGAGAGAGAAATAAAAAAGGAACAAACAGTATTATGTTATGTATTATTTTTATTTCTCTATTTTGTCGAAATACTATTTCCATTATTGTCATCATATATATATATATATATATATGTATGTATATATATATATATATATATATATATATATGATTTTCAGAATGTGAGAGATTGTATATAATAAATACCACAGCCAAACAACGTCGCAGCCCACAAGAGCCATGACAGTTAAAGAACCGGAAGTCCAAGATTCGAGTTTCGCCATCATTTGGGCTCATCAGTTAGACACATCCGAACTCAGGATTCGAAACCCGAGCCTCTTGCATGCAAGGCAAGCACTCAGTTGCTCAGTTTTGCTCAATTGGTAGAGTGCTTGCCTTGCATGCAAGAGGCTCGGGTTTCGAATCCTGAGTTCGGATGTGTCTAACTGATAAGCCCAAATGAGGGCGAAACTCGAGTCTTGGACTTCCGGTTCTTTGACTGTCATGGCTCTTGTGGGCTGCGACGTTGTTTGGCTGTGGAATTTCTTATATATATATATATATATATATATATATATATATATATATATATATATATATATCTGTACTCGTAGGCAAATCGATTATTGAAATGCTAATATCTTTGGTTCTATGGGACTAAACTACACGAACATTTGCAGGTATTTTGAACATTATACTACTATTCTATAGCAACCATTTTATGACATTTGGTAAATAAAGAACATATATTTTTAAACCAATAAAATATAGCCACATTTGCCTACATTTGTATAAATATAGTGTCCTGGTAGGCTAACGTCAGTTTTGTTACTTCAGGATGAATTTTGCGATGTCTTTTATTTTTGTTTGTTTGGTTGCGTTCCCTGCAGCCTTGCCAGGCCACTATATATATATATATATATATATATATATATATATATATATATATATATATATATATATATATATATATATATAATAAAATATTTCAGATTATTGTATCGGAGTATGTTTTTTATCCTATTCTAGATGCTTGATTCATTTTCGAATTTCAGGCAGATAATTGCAAATGATTTTTTCTCATTCGTTACATACGAGTGCGGCAAATCCACCAACCAATTGCAACCTAAAACTAAAAAGTGATTCAGAGAAGTAGGAAAAATCAAGAAAATTATGTACCGACATAAGTCATCTGTAATATCTAACGAAACGTGTTTTACAAAAAAATAAAAATAAAAATATATATGTTGTGGCAATTATATCGTTTCGAAATGGAATGCATCACGGAGCAAGAATGAAAATCCGAATCCCAGTGGTTCTGAATGAGTTTTCTTTTCTTTTTTTTTCATATGGGACGAAGAAACTTGGTAGCGCGTGTTTGTGGGTCCAGGGTGCGAAATGGGAGACGTGCTTGAGGGGCTTCTGAGACGAAATACCACTGACATGTGTCCAAATCGGAATGTTTCTCAGCCACCGAAAGAAGATCAATGGAAGGCGTTCATCCGTAGATGGAACATGGGATTTTCTTGCTGCTGCGGCTGTCTTTCCTCAACTCGAAACATTCAAATGTGCGCACGGTATTAGTGGAACTACACGTACCACAAAGGGTCCAAGTTTCTTTCATTTCTACGTCTGCCGGTCTGGTTAGCAGACACCATTATTAAAATAGCGTTTTCTTGAAACATTATAATATGATGAAAGTAAAAATAAAATAGATAAACCCCATAATTTATTATACCATATCTGTTCACACTAAAACACTTATCACAATATTCTGTGGATCTATATTAAAAAACCTTGTTAAACTTTGTGACATATTTCCATTCTATGGAGGTCAGGTGCGAACGAACACCCCATAATTTTATTATACCATATTTCTTCAAACCGAAACATAATTATCAAAGTATACTTACGCAGATAGATATGAAAAGTCTTTATTAAAGTTTGTGCCTATTTCCATTCTATGGAGGCCAGGCGCGAACGCAGACCCCACAATTTTATTATACAATCCGACTTTGTTTTAATTTTTAAATTTTTTATTTCCATACTTTGTAGACCAGGCGCGAACGCAGACCCCACAATTTTAATGAACCACCGTTCTGCCAGATCAAACATACCCATTCCTGTGTCTCGATACATCTTCTATCATTATATGTAATAAGTTTTTTAAAATAGTCAACCATATAGGAGCCTATTCGTTACCACACACACACACACACACACACACACACACACACACACACACACACATTCAGCTATATAGTTCTGTAGAAATATATTTTCTTATAATATATATCAATCTTATTTAAGAAGGTCAAAAATTCAATATGGCGTATTGAAAAATAAAAAGGTATTTGCAGCTTCTCTTCTAATTTTCGGATTTTAATCATGTCAAATCATGCTTGAATTCCTTTTGACGGATTGATTGTTGCTATTCATTCTGATGAGTAAAGGCCAAAATAGATTCACTAATTGATGTAATCATTAAGTGATTGATTTTGCGCTACGAAACAGATACTGTCAAGAATTGTATATGTCAACTGAATTAAAGGAATAAATTATAAGATGGTCAACATCATAAATTTTGGAATATAGTTTTTTGTCATTTATTCTCTCTCTTTATCTCTCTCTCTCTCTCTCTCTCTCTGTATATATATATAAAAGTGAACGTGTCTGTGTATCTGTCTGTGTGTTTGTCTGTGTACATTTCTCTACGATAACTCTGTCAATTTTTAGTCTACAGACTCGAAATTTGATATACAGGGTACTAAGATTTGGAAAAATCTATGTGATCGGCTTTCAGCTAGAAATTTGGTTGTTATGGGGTCAAAGTTTAACGATTTGACCTTTGAGAACTCTATCAAACTCCTCCGACAATTTTGGGTCTAAACAGTTGAAATTTTAGATATAGGTTCCTGGGACATGGGTCTGACGTAATAACTTGATTTGAGCCCAAAACAATAAATGTTACGGGGTCCTAATAGGGGTCAAATTAAAAAAAAATTGACCGTTTTTTTTTTGCTCAACATACACCTCCAAACATCCGGGCAACGCCGGACACCCATGCTAGTATATATATATATATATATATATATATATATATATATATATATATATATAAAATATATATGGCGATTAAGCTACACTGAATATTCCGCGTTTCATCCACTCTAGGACTCTTCAGGCTTATGCGTGAATTCTGTGGTTGTTTATAGAAGAGGAGCATATAGAAACGATAAACAACTACAGAATTCGCGCATAAGCCTGAAGAGTCCTAGAGTGGATGAAACGCGGAATATTCAGTGTAGCTTAATCGCCATATATATTTTATAAATTACTAACTAGCTCTACCTACGTATTGAGCACTTTTGAAGTAAATACTAAAAGTTTACGCATAAATCTATACTTTCGTTTATTAATTTTATGTGAGTAAATTAAGTAGTTATATATATATATATATATATATATATATATATATATATATATATATATATATATATATACAATTAGTTATATATTTTGAAAAAAAGAATTCCAGCAGAGTGGTCATTTATAAGGAAAATTCCGAAAATAAGAGCGTATTATTTATGTTTTATTTACAGAAAGTTTAGATGAGATAAGGTCATCAGTACCGTCGGTTACAAACCTGATAATTAGGAACCGTTTTCGATAGTCATTGTAAGTTCCCTTCAGCTAATACTTATCTATTTTATATATATATTGGGAAGTGATATTTTATTGGACCGCAATGAATTTAGCAGCTGTCCTGTTTTTAAATCTGTGAAACAGCTACATGGTAACCAGCTGATGATACCGTTTTCTATTTATAATTAAAGTTAAGTTTACTTGTTTATTAATCACTGTCATATAATTAAATTTCTCTTTTGTATTTTTTTCTTTTAAGTCAGTTTATGCAAGTGATAAGTATTCGATACGTTAGACTTAGTATCCCTATGATCATGGGGAAATTGAAAAAAAGTAATATATCCGAACAATTTTAATTGAATGCTAATATTTTTGTAATCCATATATTAATACTATGGCGTGTACGTTATTTTATTATAATTGGTGGTGACTTTAATGTCTTTTGGACAAGTTTACTCCTCTGTGTAAAACACTCTTTAATAAGCACACGAGTTTTATTGGATTTTCAACAATATATATATATATATATATATATATATATATATATATATATATATATATATATATATATATATATATATATAGGTAGTTTTTTTGTTTATATCCGTTAGAAGCGCTGAGTGAAATTTGAAAAATAAAACACGTATAAATACATTTGAAGCCAAAACTGCAACGCGAATTTTTTTTATTAATAAACGGGTGTTTATTTTTAAAGAAATATATTTCGGAGTAAGACTCCTTTGTCAATCTTTTTTTTCCTCTTCTTCCTCGACATAATGTAATGGAAGGTAGTTCGATGATGAGTCCACGTGATGTTGTTAACTGCGGGGTTTTTATGAAGCCGGATAGGTGAAAATCTGGGTAGTTATTTTGTTAATATCCGTTAGAAGCGCTGAGTGAAATTTGAAGAATAAAACATGTGTTTATATATATATATATATATATATATATATATATTTTGTGTACAGAAAGTTGTTAGTTGAGACAGATCATTGGTACCGTCGGTTTCAAGCCCGATAATAAGGCCCGTTTAAGGTATCCTTATCAAGCTCTCTTCAGCCAATATTCGTCGAATATTGGCTGAAGAGAGCTTGATAAGGATACCTTAAACGGGCCTTATTATCGGGATTGAAACCGACGGTACCAATGATCTGTCTCAATTAACAACTTTCTGTACACAAAATATAAGTACGCTCTTAAAATTTGGATTTTCCTTTTAATTGAGCACTCTGCTGGAATTCTTTTTCCAAAAAAAACTAATCATATATATATATATATATATATATATATATATATATATATATATATATATATATATATGTATGTATATATATACAAAAAAGAAGTTTAATTATATGACAGTGATTAATAAACAAGTAAACTTAACTTTAATTATAAAAAGAAAACGGGTATCTCATCGGAACTTTCTGTAAATAAAACATAAATAATACGCTCTTATTTTTGGAATTATTCCTTATAAATGAGCACTCTTCTGGAATTTTTTTCAATATATATATATATATATATATATATATTTTTTTTTTTTTTTCATAATTTTTGGTTTCGGTTTCGATTCAAGATGATGCACCCAACTTATATGGATATATATTTTTTTTATTTTTGAAATCACAACTTAATAATATATAAGATTCAATAGACAATTGACTCTCTAATAATGTATACGAAATCTGCATGAATCAAAATATTATATTTACGTGTATTTTACGACCAGCTACGCCGGACGTTCCTGCTAGCTTAGTTTTAACAAAAGAGCTACAATAATATCAGGGCGTCTCCATTTACGCTGAATATACACAGATTGCCAGCATCATTAGATTACATGTGAAAGTGTCCGCTGTTGAATTTTCACTGGTCTTTCTAGTTCACTACTAAAACTGTAAAACAAAGAAACTAGCATAAAATTAGGCAGAACTTTACAAATGAAGTCTCTGTTTTTTTTTTGTTAGTCTAGAAACAGGTGTCGTTTTTTTTATATAAAAAGAGTACTTTTATTCGTGTTTTTTTTTTTTTTTTTTTTTTTGCAAAGAAGAATTCGTTCTAAGACATTCCATAATTGTGGTCTATATCGTAGGTTCAGCTTTTTTTTTTCTTTTGCTCAACGACTTACACCCTTCACCAACCCTTTTTCTGTCTGTCTGTCTTTTGTGGTCTGCCCTTCCATCTTTAGCACACACTGCCTATCTTACACACACACACACACACACACACACACACATATATTCTGCTTGTATAAGAATAATGTCAATAGTGTTGTCGACTAGTCTCGGTTAATCAAGCTATCGAAGCAAATGTTCCCAGGAACTAGAATTTATTCTTACATACACTAGCAATAAAGTTGAGACAGGTGTTTTAATCGAAGCATAACAGTAAACATTGGTTTATGCACGGTACACCTATAATATGTTTGGATATATTTTACTGGCTCAACATTCCACCCATTTAAAATGAGTGTATATATATATATATATATATATATATATATATATATATATATATATATATATATATATATATATATATATATACTAGCAGGGGTGCCCGGCGTGTTGCTCGGGTGTTTGGAGGTGTATGCTGTGCAAAAAAAGCAAAAAAAAAAAAAAAAAAGGTTAATTTTTTAAAACTTTGACCCCTATCATGACCCCTTTAAATTTATAGTTTCGGGCTCATATAACTTTATTAAGTTAGATCCAGGTTCAAGCAACCTATATCTAAAATTTCAAGTGTCTAGACCCAAAATTGTCGGAGGAGTTTCGTAGAGTTCTTAAAGGTCAAATCGTTGAAATTTGACCCCTTAACAGCCAAATTTCTGGCTGACACTCGTCACATCGATTTTCCCAAATCTCAGTACCCGGTATTTCAAATTTCGAGTATATAGACTAAAAATTGACAGAGTTATTGCGTAGGGAAATGCACACAGACAGACAGACACACAGACACACAGACAGACAGAAGACACGTTCACTTTTATAGATATATAGATAATGTGTAACAATACTTGCTAGACTAAGCTTGTTTCCTTCAATAATTACAAGAAACCTTCTCAACCAGCAAGAGTTATGGCTAAAGATACATTACGTGAAAGTACTTCGTTCAAACTCCTTGGTTTAACATTCGCAGGGTATATTAGATGGAGCAGATACATCGAGAACATTGCCAATGCTGCTGCAAAGAATGTGGTCTATCTATGGCGTGCTAGAAAGTTACTTCCACCCGAAAGCATCCTGTACCGCCATGTATGGAGTATTGTTGTCACGTTTGGGCTGGTACATCTGCTACTAGTCTTTTATTCCTGGTCAGGGTTCAAAAGAGAGTCACCAACCTAATAGGTCCTGAACTGTCATCTAAGTTTCAACCTCTGTCCCATCGACGAAATATTGCATCCCTCTGCCTGTTTTACAAGTATTTTAATGGTGGATGCGCCGATGAACAACAAGCATTGTACCTCCTCGATGAACCCCCCGCCCGACAAACCCGACAAGCAACAAATTCACACCTCTACACAGTAGGCATCCCTAGATACAAGAAAGCCTTCTACTTTAATAGTACTGGCATGGATGAATTTAAGTGTAATGTGAACAGACATCTTGCTGCTCAACTCCCTACATAGTATCCCTGCAAGTCATGTCCTTAATAGTAGCCCCTACATCAAAGTGGCACTGTACGTAGCTTGGGGTGAAAATTTAATTAAAAAAAATATATAATAGCATTATAGACAAGACAAAGCCATATATTGGTGCACATAGAAGTAATTTTCGATGTGAAAAGGAAAACGTATAATTGAGCGTCTTATATGCGCTTTATACCAAAGTATGTCGAAGCCTAATGCTTCTCATCAGACAGCTAGTTTGCAAATATTTCAATACCACATGTAAAGGAGATGTTAAGGTATTTTATTTAGGCAAATTTTAATTATATATGTATATATATATATATATATATATATATATATATATAGATGAGATTGTTGAATTTATATTTACTTTTTTAATTAGCGATAAATTTCTTACTGAGCGCTTTTTCTTATCAGAAAAGAGTTATTTGCCCTTTGTTTACATTTTTTTTCCGCCCACATTTTAGGACGTATCTATTTTTTTATTTGATTTAAATATTATTTATTAATTATTAATTAATAATTACTACGTGCATAAAAGTAAGTCTTTTATGCACGTAGTAATTATTAATTAATAATTAATAAATAATATTTAAATATAATGAACATATATATATATATATTTATTTATTTATATATATATGAACATATATATTTATATATATATGAATATATATATTTATATATATATATGAATATATATATTAACTTATATACATATGAACATATATATATATATGAAAGTCTGTACTTGAATTGTGCTTACACAACAATGTACAAAGTTAAATATCCATCCATCTATCAATCTATCTATCTATTAATCTATCTATCTATCTATTAATCTATCTATCTATCTATCTATCTATCTATCTATCTATCTGTTTATTCACTTCATTTTAAAGGTATCACTTATATCACTTTTAAGTTATTTATTCGTGATTTTACACGATATTTTCGATTTGGTCGCATATATATATATATATATATATATATATATATATATAGATGCTAGTAGGTGGGTCAGATGGTGCACAGAATGTAATGAGGATCAACAATGATTTGACACTTTCAATACATTTGTTTTCATTAAAATCAATAAAATCAGCCATTTTTTTCAATCAAATCGATTAATTGTCTGCTCTAGTCGATGACCCTAACCGTGATGCATGGGGGGAAGGAGTTTGCTCATGCCTTCCTTCAATGACTTTGTCCATAAAACATTGTATTTTACATTTCACTGCATTTTTACACAATGACTTGAATCAAAGTTTAAAATACAGAAGTAGGATATCATCGTTTAATTGTGCTTTGCTCGAAAATGTTCATATAGAACGCGCCCCTGTTTTATCAAAGAACCTACTGTTCTTGCTTTTCCACTGATAAACACCTCAAATATTCATGTGAGGTTTAAATAAAAATCGAAGTGTTACTTCTTTAATCGGTTCTATTCAATTATCGACTTTCGATACTTATCAGAAGCATTCCGATGCATAACCTAATCTAAGAACATTCCTCGACACATGAAGTACATTTGTGTGAAATTAAAAAAAAAAAAACTATGATAGCCGTTTCGGAGTCCATGGGAACGAATTCACACAAACACAGACGCAAACACAGACAACTTTCTTTCGATATATTAAATATAACATTAAATACGGTATATGTCTATGTACGTGTATGTATACGATTTACCCCTAAACTAATTAACCGTTCATTATTGATTTTGAAATACAGCCAACACGCATAAGGAGTTCGAATGTCGGCTACATTTAGTTTAATTTAATTCATGCAAAGGGGTACAAAATGAGCACCTATTGTTTCATGAGAAGTTGACAGACCCCAGTAAGTAAAAGAAGAACCTAGACTGAAAATGATATTCGAAAAAGGATGGAATCGAACCCAGTAAGCAGGAGTTAAAAGATGATAAAGATATTCAATTTAGGAATGCAGCGATTGTTCATTTTTATATATATAACTGGATATCAAATATATCAGTTAAAAGAATAGACAATACAAAGTTTAAAATAAGGATTAACAAAATAGGTTAGATTTGGAAATAAATGAAATAATTCATTTAGGAATTTCCTTGTAACCAAAATGTGATTAGGCGCATGGTGATTCGAACACGTGAAGAACCACGCCTCTCACGTCATAAAGAAGGGCGAATTCCAATATATTGAGATGGGTTCGCGTCAGAGCCAGAGAGTCAGAGAACAGGTAGAAAAGACTCAGATAGTCTCGAGTCGGCCAGACTGGCAGATGACGCCCATTGAAGGCGAATGCAGAAGATAAGACCGTAATCACAAGAGCTTGAAGTCCCGATTAAGCAATCAATCAGCTGGCATGAATAAAAAGGATCATCATATATTTGTAAACTTTTTGTCTTCGTGTCTTCATTCCAACAAAGAAAGGTCAATGTGTTTTTGTATATCCTCTGTGAATGAACTTTGTATAACTCCCTCCAAGTATTATGTGTCCCCCTCCGCCATCGTCAATAATGTATCCCCTTCTCCGATGAATTTAAAGAACTATATAAATGTCTCTCTTAGCAGCGTATTATAATATGATAAAAGAATTATCATTTGAGTCCTCATGATGTACAAAGAATATAAATGTCTCATTCACTTGTTATGAATGTTTCCCCGTCATCTGACCTCCCATATATACGTCCCCGTTATACTCTCTATTATGTAATCTCAATATGAACCCCGTTATACCACACTATATGAAAATTTAGTTTTTGTGAAAATATAACACTAGACATTGGACAGCAATGAATAAATATTTCCCAAATGTCAGTTTCGGTGAAATATGTCGAAGCGTTATTTATGGGATATAATATCGGCTCAAAAAACCTCTTATTTGAAAATTGAAATAATTCATATATTCCTTGCGTCATTGCTTAGAATTCATTAGACGAAAGTCAATCAAGACTTTCTTTTTGAAGTTATTACTCAGATACGCTTTTAATTGAAAACATTATCTAAAATAAAAAATCATATCATGGATATTTATTCAAATTGAAATAAGGGTTCTAGATATAAGGTTTATTGCATTATTTTTAGTTTTAATCCCTGCAAAGAGGCATAAGATACGTAAGTAGAGGTAAGTATTAAGTTTTGAAGATATATATATATATATATATATATATATATATATATATATATATATAAATCTGTGTGTATGTGTGTGTATGTGTGTGTGTATGTGTGTGTGTGTGACAACTAAGCTACATAGAATTTTCCGAATCCCAACGAGGATGAAAAATTCTGTGTAACTAAATTGACATGTATATTTGCAAAATTTATTATAATATATATATATATATATATATATATATATATATATATATATATATATATATATATATATATATAATATGCAGTGAGAATAATGGAAATAATATTCCAATAGAATAGAGATATAAAAAAAAGAAACAACCCAAGTTATGTGTTCATTAACGTTTCGTCTATATTGCGAGACTTCAGTTAGATGAATGAAATTAAGAAAACAAAACACCAGTACAAATATTTGAAAATATATTTCTGATGCAATGAAATTTAAATGTCGTTAAAAATTTAAAAAAAAGGAGGAGGACATATCGTTATGAAAGAGTGTAAGATGTTTTCTATATAACGTCACATAGCCGTTAATATATTTAAACAGATATGATGTAATTCATATTCTTTTTGGAACAAATATGTGCGTTATAATTCAAATATGGATATCTAACAAATGAAATATATATACGTTATAGAAACCCATCGTAGATAAGAGCAAATGCTCACCGAACATAAATAGATATAGGAGATAGCAATTCTCTAAACGCATTATTCTCTCATTCATTGCAGTATAATCATACTTTTGACTTCAATCAGGAAAATTTATTCAATCTATTGCAAATAAACCGAGACGGAGACCTCTTGAATCAGCGTTTACCGCAAATTAAAGCACAATTAAACAACAGGAAGGTTTCTATAATGTATCGCCATTATAAGTAAACTTATATTAAAAAGAAAGCATAATTTACTTTTAAACTTAGGTTAACTTGTTCCCACCATAAAAAACACCGTCTGTCATAGTTAATACATAAAATCAGTCAATAAATTACATAAAAAGATTCATTTCAATTACACATCCATATTTGAATTATAACGGATATATTTGTTTCAAAAAAGATATGAATTACATCATATCTGTTTAAATATATTAACGGCTATATGACGTTATATATATAAAAAAATCTTACCCCTTTCACAAAATTATGCCACCCTTGGTTTTGGAATTTCCAGCGACTTAATTCGTTTCTGAAATAAAACAGTGCATACAGTTCATTTCATCAAAAATATGTTTTGACATATTTGGAATGGTGTTTCTGATTTCTTCATTGCATTCATCCAGAGAAATCTCTTAATAAAGTCGAAACGTTGATGAACACTTAAACTTGTTTGTTTCTTTTGTTATCGCTTTATTCTGTCGGAATACTTGTTTCATTATTCTCATCATATATATTTTTATATATATGATATATGATATGATATACATATATATATATATATATATATATATATATATGATATGTGTTTTATTTTTTTTATTACCGTTTTATCTGTTTGATTATATATGTTTCGGATGCTGGACCGTGTTTACGATCTAATAGTCTTATCAGACCTTACAGAAATGGTTGGTTAGTATTAGGAAGAATTGTTTTTAAGAAGAATACGGGGCGGGGGAGAAGAAAGGAGTTTTTTTTTTGTTATCAGATAATAGAGGGGGTAAGAGGGTGATATATCTATAATATAAAGCTGTATGTATGTGTGTGTGTGTGTGTGTGTGTGTGTGTGTGTATGTGTGTGGTCACGAAAAGGCTCCTATATGGTTGTACTATTTAAAAAAAACTGATTACATATAATGATAGAAGATGTATCGAGACACAGGGATGGGTATATTTGATCCTGCAGACCGGTGGTGCATTAAAATTGTGGGGTCTGCGTTCGCGCCTTGACCACAAAGTATGGAAATAAAAAAAAATAAAAAAAAAAACGTTTACAAATGTTTTTGAGATAGATGTACATAAGAATACTTTGATAAGTATGTTTTAACTTAAATAGGGATGGTATAATATAATTGTGAGATCTGCGTTCGCGCCTGGCCTCCATAGAATCGAAATAGGCACAAACTGTAATAAAGACTTTTCATATCTATCTGCGTAAGTATACTTTGATAATTATGTTTCAGTTTGAAGAAATATGGTATAATAAAATTATGGGGTGTTCGTTCGCGCCTGATCTCCATAGAATGGAAATATGTCACAAAGTTTAACAAGGTTTTTTAATATAGATCCACAGAATATTGTGATAAGTGTTTCAGCGTGAACAGGTATGGTATAACAAATTATGGGGTTCATCTATTTTATTTTTACTTTCATCATATTTTGCTTTGGTTTTGATACCCCCAAATTGAAAGCTATCTCTTAACAACCCTTCCTTTACATAACGTATCATACTTTCATAAATCAGAGTCGATTTTCTGTAGGCTGTTTTTGAAACCAGTCAACAACGGGTACTTTTGCTAGTATATATATATATATATATATATATATATATATATATATATATATATATATATATAGTGTGTGTGTGTGCGTGTGTGTGCATTACATCCGTGTGTATGTGTATTGCTTCATTTATAGATAAACTTTTATAATGATTAACGCTCTCGTAAATATAAATTTTCACTCACACCTAGACGCCCACACAGATAACTACCCACACCACACCCATAACTATACAACACATCACACACACACATACACACACATACATGTACATATATATGTATATATATATGTACACACACATATATATATATAATATATATATATATATATATATATATATATATAAAACAAATATAGCTGTACTAATTACAATGTTGAAAAGTAAGCGGTGAATATAATTGATAGAGCTGTACACTGCTTGTTTCAAACTCTGGATCTACATAACAGACACAGATAAGTATGTTGTGTGCCAAAAATATTAATATGTATATATATATATATACATATACATATATACACACACACATATATATATAAGGTGCAGAGATAATGTTTTGACGTTCAACTATATATAAAAACGAAATTATTTTTGCACCAACCTTATATATATATTTATACATATATATATGTATATATATATGTATATATATATGTATATATACATATACATATATATATATATGCATATATATTTCTATGTATGTGTTTGTTGGTCTTTATGTGTGATTTTTTATCACTTTCAGTACATAGTTCGCAGAGACAGATTTCCGGACTATGACTGCTACTAATATCACTAATAATGTACACTACTACTACTACTACTACTACTACTACTACTACTACTACTACTAATAATAATAATAATAATAATAATAATAATAACAACAATAACAATAATAATAAGATTAATAATAATAATAATAATAATAATAACAACAATAACAATAATAATAAGGATAATAATAATAATAATAATAATAAAATAAAAGAGTCGCGCCATTGTTGCGACAGTAAAAACATCAACAAAACCACAGGAATATAATTAAAAAGGTGATGCCTCAACGAAACAGTTAATTACATTGGCTCTCATCTCATGGGGATGATAAACAGAGACGCATACAGACAGACAGAACAAAGATATACAAAAACGCACGCTTACAATTATGTATATGTATATATATGTATATATATGTGTATATATATGCATACATATATATATATATACATATATATATATATATATATATATATATATATATATGTATATATACACGTTATTGTATACCCAAGAGTTGTTTTAAAAGTACAACTTTCTATTTTTTAACTCTAAAACGTTTTATGGCTACGAAGTCGAGTGTGGTACAATTAAAACGGCCGTTCATTTTTGCTCCAGATTTTTTTCTACATACTCACCAGCATTCTTAATGTACTTTTATCAGCCTCTTTTGATGTCTCAGTCGTAAAATTCCGGAACGCGCTTTGCCACTTTCATCCGTGTCGCCACTCTGAAATCGGCGAACCACTTACCTAAACATAAACTGTATGTTCCTCCTAAACGTTCACCAGTTTATACGTAAGGTATTTTGAAATCATAACTTTTCAGAGGAAGGGGCTGTTCTAGTCACCTGATGAGGACATAGGTTATTTATAACTAGGGCTTTGACAACAGAATATTCTTTTCATTGTTTTGACTCCATTTTTTTTTCAATCAAATCGATTAATTGCCCGCTTTAGTCGATGACCCTAATCGTGATGCACGGGGAGGAGTCTGCTCATGCCTTCCTTCAATGACTTTGTCCATAAAACATTTTAATTTACATTGCACTGCATTTTTACACAATGACTTGAATTAAAGTTTAAAATGCAGAAGTAGAATATCATGGTTTAATTGTGCTTTGCTCGGAAATGTTCATATAGAACGCGCCACTGTCTTATCAAAGAACCTACTGTTGATTGTTTGTCCCGTCCCGATTATTCAGTGATAAATCATCTCTAATACACATGTGAGCTTTAGATAAAAATCGTCTTTATTTAATTATCGACTTTCGATACTTATCAGAACATTCCGATGCATAACCTAATCTAAGAACACTCCTCGACACATGAAGTTGGTTGGTTGTTTTTGTTTTACGGCATATCAACCCTTTTCGGGTTATTTAATGCCGAATCCAAAGATTTTTATAATAGAATATATTTGTTGTTTTCACGTCGGTTTCTATTTAACCCATAGTTGGGACCCTAACAGGTACTACCACTCCGGGTCAGAGTGGACCTGGGAGCAATGGTAATTAAAGGGTGGCTCCACACTCCCCAAAGCCCACAAGCTGGGGCCTCACCACTGGATATAGTTTAAGGTCATATCCAGGACCCACATTGAGGGACTTTTACCCTCTGCAGGGGGACAGTCGGCGTATTCTAATGCCCCACCGACAGGGCCGACACATGAAGTACATTTGTGTGAAATTAAAAAAGATAATAATAAATAACCGTTTCGGAGTCCATAAGAACGAATTCACACAAACGCATACGCACACACAAACAAAATACTTTAGATATATTAAATATAACATTAATGGCGGCATAATATCTATGTATTAGCTGGGTGCAAAAATAATGTGTTTTTTTTTTTTTTTTTTTTTACATCTAGTTGAATGTCAAAAACATTATTTTTGCACCGACCTAATACGTACCTATGCGGCCCCTGTATGTATATCTGGTTTACTCCTAAACTTATTTTCCTCTCATTATCGATTTTGAAGTACAGTCGATACACATAAGGAGTTTGAATATAGGCTACGTTTAGTTTACTTGAATTTTATACAAAGGGGTACAGTGGTAATGTTCATCCCGCGAAACTATTAATCATCAAATGTTTTTCTCACTAAATTGGTCGTATCATTTGCAATTTTTTTCCGTTCATTTAAAAAAAAAAATGATTAATTACGGGTTTTTTTTCTAGAATATATATGAGATATTTCGTACTATTCCTGGTTGTATTCCTTCAGTTAGATTTAGAAACAAAACATCTCCTGTGGGCATAACTGCAACATATGCGAGTTTCATTATTATGTGTTCTTTTAAACGTTCCCACGTGGTTCGCTATATGTCTCCCACAGGAAGCTTTCCACATTATAAATTATACAGAAGCAAGAAATAATTACGATGCAAATAGTCTATGTAATAACACAGCAAGGGGCACTTGGCGTCACTCGGAAAGACGTCATATTAATTACCGTCTTTAATTTTGTGAACTGTATTCTCCAATAGATATTTAGCTTGTCGTTCGGTCTGTTGCGCTATGTTTTCAACAAGAATTGAAACCTTAAGGACTCTACGATTCTTATTTATGTTCCCTCCCCACGAAAGTAAAATGAGACACAAGGTCGTTATGTATGTAGGAAAAAGCATCTCCTCGACAAATAGAACTCTTTTGATTGGAACAATATTTTAAATTGCTTTAGTCTAGAAGGATCTCTCTTTTAATGATCGACAATAAAAAGACCATCTGTAGCATTAGAATAGATATTATACTTTGTTCTGAACGAAAATTTCAAGGGTTTGCTATTCACTTTTTTTAGAGCAGAGATAGACACAATATGGGCTTTTTTTAATGCGGGGAAAATCCAGCGTCCTAAAACAGTCGTTCTCGGTTAGAATAAAATAAAAATTTCCTCAGTCCAGTAGAACTGTAACAGTACGCGGATGTGCGGATGCAAATACACGTGAAATGACCTTACCAGAAAGAAGAATAAGAAAAAAAGAGAATGATAAAGAGCACGATAGAGAAGGCGATAACGTTAGAGACGTGGATGACGTTCAAGAGCACGTTAGAGACGTGGGTGACGTCACAGCCGTAACGAGAAAGCACGCATGCCGGGAAAATGAAGAATTAAATGTCGTTGTCACAACAAGAAAGAATAATTACAGTTCTTTCCTATTCTTTGTCTTACTTTGCGACTGAGGCTACGACGTGCTGGGTAAGGTTACAGAGTTTTTCTTCGTTGGCCGAGAACAGAAAAAACCATCAATATTACTACTACATTTCTACTACTACTAATATTTTTTTTTACATAGGCATCACCACATTATCAAGGCCAAGAGGCCACCCAAGGATAAGGGTTAAAGAGTGTACAATAGAAATTGGACAATATAGTAATCATTAGTAATGAAAATTTGGTAAATTTGATAACTTATATGGAACGGTTCATCAAGAACTTATTTACGTTAGACTTGAAGACAACCATATTGTAGTCAGCCGGAAAGCAGGAAAGCGGAAGACAATTCCACAGGCGTGCAGTTCTAAGAAAGAAGCTTTGTTCACGGAATCTACGTTTAGGTTTAGGCACAGATAAAGAGTGGGGGAATTATTGATAGTGTTTACAGCTAGACTAGTGTTTCTTGTGAAAGTTTGGCGAGGGGGGACCATAGATTGAAGCTCAGTCGAACACTTTCCATGAAAATAACGATACATCAGAGACAAACTCGCAACATCTCTTCTGTGAGATAGAGGTTGCAAGGAAGAGAATATTATTACACGATCGTTGTACTACTACTACTACTGCTGCTGCTGCTTCTGCTACTACTACTACTACTGCTACTACAACACAGTTCATTTTATCTTTATTGGAATCGGTATTCCATTAGTGTATTTTTTTTCAATTATCTTATCATTGTGTTTATTCTTGAGATAGGGCGTTCACCAGCTATTTAGGTATTCTAACCGAGAGATCTTTTTTTTAATGATCGTAACCGTCCCTTGTAAGTGTAATTGTTTGTATCTCTCTTGCACTTATGTCACCGGGTTTACTCATCAGGTAGTTTTTTTTTAAATTCTTTATCATGATTCCGCTTGCTCCTATGTGTTCTTGAATGATAAAGTATTTTCATTTTCGCAGTTTGTTCTTCATGTCGGACACAATATCTTCTCCTTCTCCACTGTATTTAACCCAGAAGTACTAGGATCGTTTATTTCATCCACTTGTTCTATGTCACTATGTCAGGTTAACAATTCCCTTTTCTAGATCTGTGTGTGTGTGTGTGTGTGTGTGTGTGTGTGTGTGTGTGTAACGGAGAATAACGAAGCCATATTTGCACTAGTCTAAGCGGTTAATATCATGTTTCTATTTCAGACTTTTCTGATATAATTCCTCGACAATCACGGCTTGAATCCGTTGTCAGTGTCTTATTCGACAATCGACAATGAACATTTGCAACGACCGATCTAATCGACAATGCAAATTACGGCGTTTGTCTCGTATAAAATATTCCAAGATGGCGTCTCCCGTCTGTCTTATTTATTATTTTTTCTTTTCTTCTAGTTTTTTTTTTTTAATTTTGTTTATTTGGAAAAGAGAATTCGTTTTTCGTATTTCGACTTTTATCTGTGGATTTCTTAAGAATTCCACCTGGATTTCTTCATTTAATAACTTAGAAACGAATCCTTTTTCTTCTGGAGTAACAGTTTATTATTTATTCAATAAATGTTTTCAAGATATTCATTAGAAGTGATCGTTAAATTAAAAACTATGTGATATTCCTCATAGCCCAAGCGACAACATGCTGCGCCGGACTTTTAGTATAAGCTATAAGTGATCGCTCACTATAAAAAAAATGGTTGTTTATGAAAACACAAATTAAAGATTAACCAAAACTTTTATAATCAATGACATTAGGGCAATGGAAACTATAATGGCCAATGGAATCGGTGATCTCATTGAAAATGAAAATTACAACGTTTGTTTCATACAAAATATTCCAAGATGGCGTCACACGTTTGTCTGATTTTTTTCCTTTTCTTCATGTTTTTTTCTTTCTTTTTTTTTTTTTTTTTGCAAATGTAATTAGTTTTTTGCATTTCGACTTTCATCTGTGCAGTTCTTAAGAATTCCATCTGGATTCTTTCACGTAATAACTTAGAAAAAGGTTCCTTTTCTTCCGAAGTAACAGTTTATTACTTACTCAATAAGAATTGTCACCATATTTATTAGAAATAATTGCTAAATTAAAAACTAAGCAATGTTTTTTTCAAATTCATGTGACAATATTCTTCAAAGCCGAAATATATTTTTTCAAAATGAGATTGAATTCTTTACATGCTCCAAAATTGTTTTCTTTAACTGGTTAAATGTAATCGAATCTAATAATGTTTATAAAACGCACCATGTCTGCCTGTCTGCCTACAGTTTTACGCCATTTCTTAGAAGTGATCGCTAAAATCAAATCTAGGTGATATTTCTAAAACTTAAGTGACAACAAGTCGTCCCGAACTTTCATTATACGCTGTCATCAGTGATCGTTCTCTTAAACAAAAAAATTAAAACACCAATCAAACATTAACGGAAACGGCTGGCGAAATATTAGCATACACAGGTTTTTGGTTCGAATAAATGCAATGTAAAACTATCATGGTCAATGACATAAGGGCAATAGAACGTATAATGACCAATGGAATAGGGGATCTAAGAAAAAAAAATCAAAACAGAAGACAAAGAAGACGGGGTAGGAAGAGAAAGCAGAAAAATATAAAGCAAAAAGATGATGACGAAAAAGAAGATGAAGAAGAAGAGGAAGATGATGGAGACGAAAACGAAAAAGAAGAAGAAGATTAAGATGAAAATGACGATGAGGAAGAAGAAGAAGATAAAGAAGAAGAAAATGAAGATAAAGAAGATGAAGATGAAGAAGAACAAGAAGAAGAAGAAGAAAAAGATGATGAAGAAGAAGAAGATGAAGAAGAAGATAATGAAAAAGAAGAATATAGTGATGAGGAATAAGGACATAAAGAAAAAGAAGAAGAAGAACATGAAGAAGAAGAGGAAAATGAAGAAGGGGCAGAGAAAACAAGAAAATGAAAAAACGATGAAAACAATGAAAGAGGAGGACGAGGAAGAAAATAAAGGAAAAAAATGGGGAAACTACGAAGAAGAAGAAAACGAAAAGAAGAGACGGAAAAGCGAATGGGGAAGAACAGAAGGAGGAATATAATCAGAGGAAGAATGTAAAAGAAGGGGAGCAGAAGATAAAGAAAGAATGCTAAAAGAAATGAAAAGAAAATGATGATAACAAGAAAAAAAAATAGAAAGAGGAGGAGGGGGAAAAGAAAGTGATGAAAAATAATAATAGAAAAGGATAGAATACAAGATGAATAAAAAAATAAAGAAAATGAAGAAATGAACGAAAAAAAATGAAAGAAAAATATGGACAAGAAGAAGGAGAAGGAGGAGGAGGAGGAGAAGAAGATAATCTCGTGGATAAAAAAGAAGGGAGAAAGAGAAAGACGAACCGGGAAGAGGAGGAGAAAAGGGGGAAGAGAAAGGCGAAGAGAGAGAGAGAGAGAGAGAGAGAGAGAGAGAGAGAGAGAGAGGAGGATCACTAATAAAAGAAGAAAGCGACGATTGAGACGAAGAAGAAGACCAAGAAGAAAGAAGACGAAGAGGAAATGGAAGAAGAAAAAGAAAGAGGATTACTAGAAATAGAAACATAAAGCGAGGAAAGGGGCCAAGAAGAAGAAGAAGAAAAGAGAAGGTAGAAAAAAAGAGAAGGGAGAGAGAAAAAAAGAAAAAGGAAGAAAGAAAGACGATTACAAAGAGGTGAAGTAGTAGAATAAGAACGCAACGAAAAGGGGACAAAAAAGAAAGATGAGAAGAGGAAGAATAAAGGGAAGGGGAAAAAGGAGGAGGAGGAGAAGAAGAAGAAGAAGAAGAAGAAGAAAAAGAAAAAAGTAGAAAATGAAAGCGATGAAAAGACCGAAGAAGAATAAGAAGGCGACGATAGGAGATAAAGAAAAGGAAAGGGAAGAGGAAAAATGGAAGAAGAAAAAAGGGGGAGAAGAGTGTTAGATAATTATTATTGTTAAAAGATAATTAGTTAACATCGATCTATCTATCTATCTATCTATCTATTTTTCTATCTATTCAGTGATATTGTTAAAATACTTTATATTGGGAGTTATTTATTGTTTATGGAATACAGTGTAGCAATGGGTTTTAGCAAAGGTATAAGAATGGGTTTTAGCAAAGGTATAAGAATGGGTTTTAACAAAGGTATAAGAATGGGATTTAGCAAAGTTATAAGAATAGGTTTTAACAAAGGTATAAGAATGGGTTTTAGCAAAGTTATAAGAATGGGTTATAGCAAAGCTATAAGAATGGGTTTTAGCAAAGGTATAAGAATGGGTTTTAGCAAAGGTATAAGAATGGGATTTAGCAAAGGTATAAGAATGGGATTTAACAAAGGTATAAGAATGGGTTTTAGCAAAGTTATAAGAATAGGTTTTAACAAAAGTATAAGAATGGGTTTTAGCAAAGGTATGAGAATGGGTTTTAGCAAAGGTATAAGAATGGGTTTTAGCAAAGTTATAAGAATGGGTTTTAACAAAGGTATAAGAATAGGTTTTAGGAAAGGTATAAGAATGGGTTTTAGCAAAGGTATAAGAATGGGATTTAGCAAAGGTATAAGAATGGGTTTTAGCAAAGTTATAAGAATGGGTTATAGCAAAGCTATAAGAATGGATTTTAGCAAAGGTATAAGAATGGGTTTTAGCAAAGGTATAAGAATGGGATTTAGCAAAGGTATAAGAATGGGTTTTAACAAAGGTATAAGAATGGGTTTTAGCAAAGTTATAAGAATA
>NC_136521.1:54547253-54559753 GCF_053919585.1 Euprymna scolopes | reverse complement strand
TTTTAGGTTATAAAAATAAGAGGCTTTACTTTTGGATCGACCCTCGTATGACAGGGCGATTCGGATGTTCACGCATAGCTATCGTTCATTGCTGACAGAAGTGCATTCAGAATCGTGGTGATAATGTAGAAAGAATAAATCCTGCCGCACAAAAGGTCATTCGTTTTAATCGTACAACTCCCATCTTCGTAGTTATTAAACGTTTTTAGTTTACAAAATAGTAGGCTTTACTTTTGGAACGGGCCGTATGGTTTCAGCTTATATATTGACATGGAAGGCTCATCTCATAGGAGAGGTTCTAAATATATATCTACGCTTATAAACATGACATAGATATGTAGAGGCAATCGTATTAATATTCTCGAATGGGGATGTTTAAACATAAGCATCTATTAACGTTAGCTGTGTGAAAAAAAAAATGTTTGTCGAAAACGCCCTTCGGCCAAAATGATCTAGGATTCCAACACCACTAGAGAAGGACAGCGATTATTTATATAGCTCTGAAATAAATTTCAAATTCTATTGCATCCCAACTCTATGTCCTATCCCAGAATTCCTGCAGAAATGGACTGCAGCTGATTTACCCTATCTATATGCAAATGGAGACAACGAGAGGGTCACACTGTGGGGGACTCTGTGCTTCTGACCTGTTTCTATGACCATTCTGTCTTAACCACGACTCAGTGGTTTGGAGCGATTAGCTCAACTGACTCAGCCAATCTATGCGTCCATATTCAATTTTTCTTCTTTTTTTTTTCAGCAGAACATCCGTCACCATCCCCGCGGGTTAACAGTTTACAAATTACGTCCGATAGATGTAAGGATTCGGGCAGGACCTCCGTTAAGTGAGCCTGTATGATAGAAAATGGCGTCGTACACTTTAGGGAAAGCGGGACATGCTGAAAAAATCAGGCTACCGATTAAAATCCAACCGTGTTTCTAACTCTAGCTCCGCGAAGTGTTAAGTTAGTAAGAACAAACATAATTATATACACCGTAACTAACAATATTTTTTTTTACACACAAATATGTTGATGTTCTAATTTAAAAATTTGTAATCGGTATTACGTGATTTTTTAATTTTTTTATTTTAATAACTAGCGGGGGTACCCGGCGTTGCCCGAGTGTTTGTTTCCGGGACGGGGGGGGAGTTTTAAAAAATGTTATGGTAGGTAAGTAGGAAGGATCAAACCCGGAGTCATGAGTAAAAGTAGGAAAATAAAGTGTGAAAAAAAAATAAAAAAAAAAAAAAAACATCTGCAACGTTAACAGTTCGGCCACCAAGAAAAGTCCATTCCAGTTGTATAAGAAAAAAAACAAACAAAAAAAAACGACTACGGTAGGTCGGCGCGAACGTGAAAATATAATGTGAATTGTCCAGCACGCTAACCACTGCGCCACAGAGCACTGCAGCTTAGGTTAGTGATTTTAAATAACTTCACATGAAAGAACTACGAAGCCAAACCGGTGTTCTCTTCTCAACTGTTCCTTGTGAACGATGCCCAAACGGTGTTAAGTGGTGGCAGGGGGAGGAGGAATTTATTAGAGAGAAAATATTTTACCACTTCCATTGATCTTAACCGATTTTGGCCGTGACTTCTCAGCAGAAAAAGTATAGAAATCTAAGATTATCGAGGAATTTGAGAAATAATAAGCCTATAACACACCTCAGATATTGTTCTGCCGTTTGTGCATATTATATTTGCATAAAATATCTTGATTTTTAATCCTATTAAGGTCAAAATCCGACGCGAAAAAATGAGTTCATTTTATTTATATAGAGATTATGCCAAGAAAAGTGTTTACGAATTGTTCACAATAAAATTGATACACGAACTTTAGTCTTTAAAATCCATGAAATAACATCATTTTATTTAGTTCAACGCCTAACATTATACGTTAAACGATGTGAAACTTATTTTTGCCCGGGAGCCTTCAAGACAAAAAAAAAAAAAAAAACGATTGTTATTTGGATCCACGGACTACTGATCTCATCTTGAGTGTGATTTTCACAACTTTTTGGTCGATGTAACCTCCAACCTTCTTCAGGCAGGCGTAAGTCGACTTAAATTGCTATTGTTGTTGTTTATCGGGGATCATATTGGGCACACATATAACGGAGACATATACTAACGTATAATGATTGTCATTACATTTCTGATGGGAAGACATTTCTATATAGTACAGTCTTTTAACTCATATTAGAGGAGAGGAGGAGATACTAGACTGATGATCATGATGGGGAGGACACATAATTCTTGGGAGGGTTTAGACAAAAGTCATCATAAGATGATAAAACACATTTACCTTTTTGGTTATGATGAATGACGTCACGAAACAAAACAGTTACAAATTATTAATGGTGATTGCTTTATTCATCTGGTCGATGACTCAGGAATTCAGCTTGTATCTATATGGTCTTATCTTCTACTCTTCGCCTTTAAGAGGCTTTTACTCCAACTGACTATCTCTCATCAACTGTTGAGTCTCAACTCTCGACTGATCAACTGACAACTGACTTGTAACTTCGAACCCTTAGATCCTATAATGAGAAAACTCCTTTGTTTATGACATCAGAAGTGTGTTTTTCAACGTGACTAATTTTCACGTGGCTTTACATATGTTTATCGGAACACACTTCTGGCAAACAAAAGAATCTCAATTATAATTCTAACCTATTTTTAAACAATATAATTTAACCCACATTGTGCATTCATTTAACTGACATTTCTAATCTCTAGATTTCTAAAGAATGGACAATCGACTCTGTTTTCCGACATAAACAATATTAACTATTTCTAATAGAATTAACAATATTTAACTATTTCTAATAGAATTAACAATATTTAACTATTTCTAATAGAATTAACAATATTTAACTATTTCTAATAGAATTAACAATATTTAACTATTTCTAATAGAATTAACAATATTTAACTATTTCTAATAAAATTAACAATAGAGTGAATTTCTAACATTCCATTTTCCATTATCTTTAACACTTGCATACAGGGTTCGATTCTAACCTTATCCTAATATCATTTTCACTTATCTAGTATGTTACATGATAAGGGGCAGCTCTTCATGTAACATTGCGGAGGACCGTAAACAGAAAAACAAATCAATAGGTTGTGGTCGGAGCTTGAGATTTTTCGACATCCCCTTCTTGTAACGTTGTCGTTACAAAAAAAAAGAAAGAAAGAAAAATTGGGTTTGAATTTTTTCTTTTTTAACAAAAGTCTTTTATTACCGTTACTTTCCCGTCTCCACCTCATTTAAAGTCTCTCACAATTGTCCATATCGCCCGGAGTATATTTTTCTTCTCCCTTCAACCGCATGTCGACCACAGCCGGCCCATTCTTGTTCTCGACTTTATGCATCCATTTTTTCCATTTTTTTTTCAATGTCGACTTTCTTCCCCTTCCCTCCGGCACGTGGTGTCCTTTTTTCTTTTTCTTGTCGCACGAACTCGCACACACACGTCCTGGGCTGTTTTTTTTTTTACAAGGAGTGGTCTAATTATACGCCGACAAGATAAGTAAGACAAAGTAATCTCAGCGCAGAAATCAACTGCCGCTTCACTGGTAAACGTTAATTCAAGCAATCTATATATATAAAAGCGAAAATGTATGTATGTGTGTTCGCTTTTCCTGTGTGTCTACAAAAGGATTCTTTCAGAGAAGCGGTCGGTCGGTTCACAACTTTTTAAAACTTTTTATATCACATACAAATCGTAATATCTCAGAGTTGATAACAAAGCTCGCCTGTCTATTAAATTTGCTCGGTTTCGGCAAGATAAATATTCAATATTTGTCGCTCGCCGCATGTGGATTAGTCTTTTTCCTATAACATCTTGGGGGGGAAAACAAAAAGCGTTCAGCAGTAAATACTATCCCGCAGTCAAACTTGACCTCATTAACTCATTAAAACGAGCACCTGCTAAATCCAAGTAATGAAAAAATTCAAACGTGCTTCCGTTAGCATCTCGCGGTGAGGCAATGGTTAACGTCACGTTTTTATTTCACACTTTGCCTCAAGGGTTCGGGTTCGATCTTCATACTTACTTTTTTTAACCCCCCCCCCACACACCTACAAACACCCGGGCAACGCCGGGTACACCTCGCTAGTTTATAATATGAAAACGAAAATATAATATCTCTGATTTACGAAACGAGCACGTGTATATCTTTTATTTCAGCGACAAAAATCGCACTGCGTTGTGATTTCATTTCTCTGTGTGATGTTTGACCTAGACAATCACACGTTGACGTTTGTTTAACCACCTGCTTTTTGAAACGTTTAATTACACCCATTCTCACTTCTCTGTCCTCGTAACGTCGTGGTAAGTGATCACACTATTTACTTCAAGGCTGCAGGTTCGAGCCTACCTCCATACCAAAACTTTTTTTTTACTTTTACACCTCCAAACACCCGGACAACGCCGGACACCCTCGCTAGTCTAATATATAAAAGGCAAAATGTGTGTGTATGTTTGTATGTCTCGCAAATTCGTTCGCCAGATGCGTCGGAACGTGAGAAAATCGGTATCATTTTAAAGCTCAATATCTCGGACGACAAATATAAAAAATTTGGCCCAAAACATTAATTCCTTTACTCTCAACCCGACCGTTTTTTTTACAAGGAGTGGTCTATTTTTCGTCGAGAAAATAAGTAAGATAAAGTAATATCAACGCAGAAATCAAGTATCGCTCCGCTAGTAAACGTTAATTCAAGCAATCTTATATATAAAAAGCAAATTTTGTGTATGTGTGTGTGTTTGTATGTTTCGCAAAATCTTTCGAAAGATGCGTCAGAACGTAAAAAATCTATATCATTTGAAACGTCGGTCTCTCGGACGACAAATATAAAAAAATTGGCCCAAATCATTAATTCCTTCACTCTCAACCGGACCGTTTTTTTACAAAGAGTGGTCGATTTTTGCGTCGACAAAGTAAGTAACACAAAGTACTTTCAACGCAGAAATAAACTACCGCTCCGCTGATAAGCGTTAATTCAAGCAGTTTAATATATAAAAGGCAACTGTCGCTCCGCTGGTAAAATCATTGATACTCTTGTTAAAAAAAAAAAAAAAAATCAAGTCTTGCCTTAACAATCATAGCAAAACTGAACTGTTATGTGCAAGACTGCAGCTGGAGAATTTAGATACTCCCGCTGGGGAATTCTTAACTTATTACTCTAAGATAAGCTGCCCAGCGGGGGGAGGGGAAGAAGGGATGTGAAAGGATGCAAAACGTCAGTCTAAACTGTCGCAACAATGTTTTCAAATAAAGACATGAAGTAGGATATCAAAAAAACGGGACAAACATATGTTTTGCTTTGCTGTCTGCTTAGAAAGTTACGCACTCGTTTTTTGTTTGTTTGTTTGTTTGTTTGTTTTTTCTCCGCTCTCATCAAGCTGACAAAATGGCGGAGATTCAATTTATTACGAGCAAAGTATTCACTTGAGTCGATGATTTCGTTATTTGTTTATTTCTTCTTCTGTCAGCGGCATTTCTGGAAGGTGGGGTTGGTGGG
Source organism: Euprymna scolopes (assembly GCF_053919585.1). Lineage (NCBI taxonomy): Eukaryota > Metazoa > Mollusca > Cephalopoda > Sepiida > Sepiolidae > Euprymna > Euprymna scolopes. Next base: position 54,554,218 of record NC_136521.1, on the reverse strand, counting down.
GGTGGGGGTGAAAGAAAGGGTTGGAAGAAAGAAAAGGGGGTTGAGGTGTGTGAAATGATACTTTGTCTTGTTGTTTAATAATTTAATTTTACGGCGTATCAACCCTTTTTCGTATCGTCTATTACCTCCTTCAGCCATTTTGATAATAATGTCTACGCCTCAAGCTGTTAATATCATCGAATGCTGTTTTGTTTTTATATGTTTTCATTTACGGCATATCAACCTTTTATATGTTTTCATTTACGGCATATCGACCTTTTATATGTTTTCCGTTACGGCATATCAACCTTTTATATGTTTTCCGTTACGGCATATCAACCTTTTATATGTTTTCTGCTTACGGGATATCACTCCCTTTTGTGTCATTTATTACTTCATTCGGACATTTTAATAATAGCGTTTACACTTAAAGTTATCAATATATTCCAATATTTATATATATATATTTATTGTTTGGTTTAGTTGTTTTGCTTTACGGCATCTCAACCCTTTTAATGTCGTTAAGTACTTTATCCAGTTATGTTGATAATAGTGCGTATGCTTGTTGTTATTGATATCTGAAAATGCTGATTCATGTTTCGTGTGTTTTTTGTGTTTGTTTTACGGCATCTCAACCCTTTTTATGTCATTTTATACTCCGTAAATCATTTTGATAATAGTGTTTATGCTTCGAGCTATTGATATATTTAAATTATTTTTTTGTTTACGGCATTTCAGCACTTTCTGTGTAATTTAGTGTAACAGAGCGGGGACGCGCGTATAATAGCAGCAGCAGCAGCAGCAGCAGCAGCAACAACCACCGTATACAAATACCGAACCGTGTATGAGGCGCCGTCACGGCAAGGGAAAAGGGAACAAAAGGTGGACCCTTGATGTCAAAAAATGTTAGGGATAGACGTGTGACACACGTGGGCCAAGAGCGACAGAGAAAGACGTGTCCTAAACATGGCTGGACAAAGACAGAGTACAACGTGTTCGACAAGACAGTCTTGTTAAGCACATTGGAGTGCGAGTAGACTTTTGTAACAAGAGATTAAGCGTGATTCTGGAAGTACCTATAAATAAATGTCTGTTGATTCACTGACAAAAAAAGTGAGTCAAATTCTTTTCTTTTGTTTTGATTACTTGCGACGGTGTTTACACGCTAACACGTGTGTGACTTTACAATAGTAATACATTCAATTATTTTGATTTTACAATATTAATACATTCAATTATTTTGATTTTATGTGTTTACGTTTAAAGCTGTTAATTTATTCAAATGTGGATTCTTGTTTGGTTTGGTTGTTTTGTTTTACGGCATCTCAACCCGGTTTATGACATCTAGTACCTCATAAAGTCATGTTGATAATAGTTTTTATGCTTCAAGTGCTGATTTCTGTTTGGTATAGTTGTTTTGGTTTACGCCATATCACACATTTTTATGTGATTTAATACTTCGTTAAGCAATACCGGTAAACGTTTCTATGGCAAAATTTCTTAATACCTTCTATTGTGTTTTTTCGGGCATATCAGCCCTCTTCACTTTATGCAATACCGAATCGAATCATTTTGGTTCAACTTTTTATACTTGTAGCGCTAAGTAAAAATAGTCTACTAGGTAACGGTTTTAAGTTTGGAAATTAGGTGACATTACATGTATATCAATACCAAAGTTATCGATTTTGGAATGATGTTTATTAGTGCGGGTGAGGCTAATTAACAATTTCTTATCATATTATTTTTTTTTTTTTACTTAGTAACACGAAAATATCGAACTGTTTCTTTTTTTTATTTAGATTTGGATTTTTATTATAACAAATAATCAAATCAAACTTTGTTTTTTTTTTCTTGAGAGTCACCGTTATCATGGTCACCGCTTATCAAGGCCTGGAGGCTACTTTCGAATAAAGCTTAATGAGGATTAGGTAGATGGTGCGACAAAACCATGACGATCACTAAAGTTGGAACCTGGGAAGGGTTTAATTATTCAAGATGACTGTTAAACAAGAATTTATTTACATTAGACTTGATAACGGTCAAGTTGTAGTCAAATGGGAAGCAGCCACACGGTATTGTATTACTTCTTAGTGTTCTTTATAGGCTTCGGTCCACTGTTAGTCTGATTCCGTTTTAAAGCCATCGTACGATTTTGAACTTGGCAGAATGCATGGGGCGGGTTATCATTACCTTCCCCAGCGCAGCGGTATCTGACTTGCCTGTTTGCACCTATCCGTTGTCCTTAGATCATCCGCATAGCTGCAGTCGAATAACGTATTTCTTGGCCTTCTGTTCTTCAGATGCTGCACTTCAATATCTTGTTCTCTGTTAGTGGCGGAGAAATCCTTCATAACTGAGACGATTTCTTATTTTTGTTCCTTTTCTATACATTAAAAAAACGAGCCTCGTGTCTAACTTGGTCCCGTGGGGAGGTAAAGTTAATTGGAACTCCACAGAACCGTTGATCTGCTAGAGATCCATCCTCATCCATGGCCACCCAACGTCCCGCTGCCGACGTCATCAGAGTTACCTTCTAGATGCACACCTTAACTAAGACTAGGGATGCATCTCTCCCAGTGAAATAATGCGCCTCCAGATTCCAACCTGGACATTTCTTATGACTCTGCACCGTACATACAGCGCCTAGTCTTCCCAAATGGTCACCCATCTGGTAACCGGTGTGTCACATGATTGTGCCGTATTATGGAATTCTCGTTTTGTTTTTGGCACAGATAGAGAGTGGGGGAAATTGTTGACAGTGGTTGTAGCCAGACGAGTGTTAGTTACGAAAGTTTTACAGGTGGGTCGTAAACTGAAGCTTCGTCGAGCACCTACCATAAAAATAACAATAGAACAGAAAGAGATTCGTCTCTTCTGTGAGAAGGAGGAAGCTGCGGGGTGGGCAAAAATGTACTTGCCCACTAGATTTCGAAGGTGGTTTTATACTCTCTCAAGTCAAGCAAGCATACTCTTACGAGCTCCTCCGCAGATGTGGAAACTGTACTCTATCATTCTAATATTTACGTTCTATTGGTTAAACCTTTTTTTTTTTAATTGTTTATTTTAAAAATAGTTTAAAATATTTTATGTTTCCCGCGTGTGCAAACTAGTGAAATTAAAAAAGTTAACCCAAATATACGCCATCCAAAATGATGAGCGACTGTTTCTTTTTTATTATTCAAAATAAAAGAACGATGGATTAAAAAAGGACTCAGACCAACAGTGGGCCGAAGCCTATAGAGAACACTAATCATTTCATCTACGGCATGGCACGATACGAGAAGAAGTAACACAATACCGTGTGGCTGCTTCCCATTTGACTACAACTTGACCGTTTTCAAGTCTAATGTAGATAAATTCTTGTTTAACAGTCATCTTAAATAATTAAACCCTACCCAGGTTCCAACTTTAGTGATCGTCATGGTTTTGTCGCACCGTCTACCTAATCCTCATTAAGCTTTATCCGAAAGTGTCCTCCAGGCCTTGATAAGCGGTGACCCTCAAGAAAAAAACAAAAAACAAAGTTTGATTTGATTATTTGTTATAATAAAAAGGCTATCATTTTTTTTTCAATTTCTAAAACCGGAAGCCGTCGCTAAGCGGACTCTTTATATCTAATCATTAACATTTTTAATATTTTGAAATATTTGTTTACGGTGTTTTGTTTGCTTGTCGCACGTCTATACCATAAATAAGTAAACGTAAACCGATGCAGACAATAAATAAATAAATAAATAAAATAATAATAAAAGTAATTTTGAAGGAAAACAATGAAACTTTATTTCGTTGGGCAAGAATATAACATGGCCGAAAGAGATGCCACGGTTTCAACCAAAAAAAATGGCTGCCAGTCCAGACCCTTCAAGTGATGATGACGCTGCTGAATATGATGATGATGAAAATGATGCTGATGATGTATATGATAATGCTGGATACGATTACGATGATGATGTAAATGATGCTGATGATGCCGACGACCATGTTGAAAACTAATAATCTTGATCATGATGATGATGAATATTATGCTAAATATAATGCTGTTAAATATGATAATATTATGCTAAATATAATGCTGTTAAATATGATGCTGATGCTGATGCTGCTGATGCTGATGATGATGATGATGATGGTGATGAATAATGATTATGATGATTTATATGATACTGCTGTGTATAATGATGCTGAATATGATGATGATAATGATGATGATGTTCATGTATATGATGATGCTGAATAATGATTATGATGCTTTATATGATACTGCTGTGTATAATGATGCTGAATATGATGATGATAATGATGATGATGTTCATGTATATGATGATGCTGAATATGGTGATGCGGATAATGCTGATGAATATAATGCACAAGATAATTTAGCTGATGATGTTGTTGAATATGATGCTGATTATGGTAATACTAAATAAGATGTTATCTATAGTTATAATGACTCTGATTATGACGCTGATGCTAAATATGCTGCTGCTGATGATGAAGATCATGATAATGATGGTGATTGAAAGGGGTAGCGACAGAATATCGAAGATATAGTGAGTGATATATTTGGGGGTGAGCACAAAGAAGGCAGAGTGAGCTGGCGAATTAGATTTAAAAACGGACGCAACTGCCTCCATTATCCCGGGGCATTCGGCATTCCATTGCTACGCCCGGTCGTAACGATTCAATCTAACACTTCTCGTCTCAAGGCTTCGAAGTTGCGACAACGACGCAGCTCAAGATAGACTGTCGTGTCATGGTTTTCCATCAGGTTTGCCGGGAGTTGACTAGAGTTGACGAAACATGACGAGAATTGGTTATAATGGTGCCAAGCATCTCTACGTGATATTGTAAATTTCGGTGTTATATGGAAGATTTATAACCACTATAATGAAACTAAGAACCCACTTCTTAGTGATAGGACGATTCCTAGAATTTTCACGATTCCGATACAATTACCGATTTTTTTTCTAAATTCTCGATTTCAATACAAGTATCGATCTCGATTGCGATATTTTTAAAATCTTTAAACATTTAATTATATAGTTTTTTTTGTTGTTTTTGTTTTTGTTTTCGAATTACCGCAAACAGTAAAGTAATGTATGCAGATATTTTGGCAAACGTTAAAAATGTAGCGGATGATCTCTAGGTTTTATCAATAGTTAAACAAATATATTTATAATTTTATCAATAGCAGCACTAATGGAAAATGTAGGGTTAGCTAAAACAAACAAAAAATGAGAACAAAAACAACTAAAATTATCGTTTTTTTGGCATCGGAAAAAAGAAAGAAAGAGTCCGATACCACAAAATATCTGATTTTTACGTTTCCTGGGTGATGTTAGTACTATTTGTCCGACACTTGGATTCCAAACTTTTGGCAAAAACACCAGTGCAGATTTGTACAAACTTCATCATTGCGATGTCTGTACTCTTTTTGAGCAAGTATAGATCACGCTTTAAAAATGTGTGACACTGTTTTAAGGGATATACCACACAATCTGCACTTATCAAAACAGTCCTTCCTATAGATGTTCTTTTTTTATTGCATTTGTATTTAGTGTCTGTTCCTGAGCAGCAAATACAAGATTTTCTGTTTCTCTTTTTAAGTCACCTTTTGACAGAAAATTCCACGTCCTGGCATTTGTGCGTCTTAGTATCTCAAATTGACCATGAAGTTTCATTCTTACCAACTTCGTCGACTTTTCTGCTTCAGTTATTTTCTTCTACTTCTGCTTATTTCCGAATGAATCTTTATGTAGCTCTTCATCTTTCGCCACTGACGCAATTAACACTTCCTGACTGTTAGCCAAGTAGTGGTAAGCTACCCCCCCCCGACAATTCTTCAATCCCAATCAGCCCTCTTCCTCCGTTCTTCCTTCAGATAAACAGCCTGAACACGTAAGAATTTGTTGTTGTTATTATTATTATTATTATTATTATTATTATTATTATTATTAATCTTATTATTATTATTAATCTTATTATTATTAATCTTATTATTATTAATATTAATCTTATTATTATCATTATTATTAATCTTATTATTATTATCATCATTATTATCAATCTTATTATTATTATTAATCTTATTATTATTATTATTATTATTATTAATCTTCTTATTATTATTATTATAATTATTATTAATCTTATTAATCTTATTATTATTATTATTATTATTATTATTATTATTTAGTGCTGATGAGGAGATTATATTCGAAAAAAAAAGTCTTTATCAAGTATTGTCAATGCTTATTCTCAATTTTAATAAAATGAAAATCGTTTCCGAAACGATCGTACACTCAATTTTATTTTGTTTTATTTTTTTCCTTTTGAAACTGATTCATAATTTAGGTTCCTTATTAATTATATGTTTCAGACTGTTTTAGGTGAGGATTAATTTTTCGTATTAATTTGATTCTTCGGACTACTGTTCTCAACTTCATTGCAAGGATCCGTGACGTAATAAAGAGAATATTTAGTTAAATTCAGTTGTATGGTTACACTATCCTTGACGTTAAAGTTTCGATCCGTATTGCGGGCGACACTCAAAATACAATTTGTATAGGGCTTCTACGCATTCATGATTGACGGAACGAGAACATACTACCCTCGTGGATTAAAAAAGGGGTTCCGTTTAAAATTCTGTGTAGATCACGGAGTTTGACAGAAAGGTTCCTCAAGTTCAACATAAGATTTCCCGAGTTTGACAAAGAAGGCCGGAGCTTACATCGACCGAAATGTAGTGAAAATAACACTCAAAATGAGAACATTAGTCCGAAGAATCCAAATAATGCAACTAAATACACATTGCTCTTTATTATAATGGGAAGATATATTCGTGGATTATTCATTATTTGGATTCATCGGACTACTGTTCTCACACTGAGTGCCATTTTCACAACGTTTTGGTCGATGTAACCCCCGACCTTCTTCAGGTGTATCTTGTAAACCTCCTGTAAAATGTTTCTGTCGAACTCGGGAAT
>NC_136521.1:54504753-54542253 GCF_053919585.1 Euprymna scolopes | reverse complement strand
TAGTCGTTAAAGTCTGTCATGGTTAATTTTCAACTTAATATTGTTTACAAAAAATATTAGATAAAAATCAATAATGAATGTTTTTTTTTCTTTAGGGTTTTTCTCACAACGTTTCACCCAAAGAAACCTCCGACCTTCCTTAAGTGCGTTTCAGGAGCGTAAATATAAACAATTTAAGCATTAAAAATTCTGGATTTTGCATTAGATAACTTCAAAATTGTTGATGCGTCCGAAAATAGTTTTAAAAATACAGAAAAAAAATCGAAAGCCAACACTTATATAAATAAATATTTGAAATATATAAACGATTTTAAGCATAAAAATTTCTGGATTTTGCATTAAACAACTTCAAAATGTTTGATGCGTCTGAAAATAATTTATAAAATACAGAAGAAAAAACAAGAATCGAAAACGAACACTTCTGGATAAATATTTGAAAATATAAACAATATTAAGCATAAAAATTTCTGGATTTTGCATTAAACAACTTCAAAATTGTTGATGCGTCTGAAAATAATTTATAAAATACAGAAGAAAAAAAGAATCGAAACCGAACACTTCTGGATAAATATTTGAAAATATAAACAACTTTAAACACACACGCACAAAAAAAAAAAAAAAAACGCTTAGCAAAATCATCAGATTTGGGAGTTAAAATAGAAATACAATTCTTGTTATGACGTAAAAGAAAAAACACAACAAAAATCACAAGAAATAATGCATTAATATCTCTACTATTATATTAAAAAAAAATGTCAGTGTGTGTTTGTGCGTGTGGATTCGTTCCCTATGCACACGAAAATGGATGGGCCGATTTTTATGAAATTTTACACAAACGTACTTTATCTATCTGGCAGTGTTCTTAGATAGGTTTTCCATATGAGCGTTTTCGATAAGTATCGCTAATCTAAACAATATAATGAAAGATTGAACAGGCGACTTTGACTGAACTTAACACTTTATACAGCCTAACATCACAAGTGCATTGGAGAATTTTTATTACCACACAAACAGGAAACCCCGACATATAAAATCAATATTAGGTTCTTTTAAATTACAGGGGCGCGCTCGAAATTAATGTTTCTGTTTAGAGCACAACTGACGCATGATACTTGATTTTTGCATTGTAAACATTAGTTACAGCCATCATACACGAAAAATAATTTGATGAAATTTACTATAGGTTCTTTACAATGGCATGTAAAATACAATGTATTGTGGACTAAGAAACTGCCGGAAGTCAGGTAAAGCTTCCTATCGGTGCACCACGATGGGTTCCAAACTAGAGCAGCCAATCAATCGATTTTTATTGAAAAATCGGCGATCTTACCGATTTCGATGACAATAAAAATATGAAATATTGAAATATTCGTTGATCATCATTCAAGCCCGGGATTTCGATGACAATAAAAATATGAAATATTGAAATATTCGTTGATCATCATTCAAGCCCGGGAAAGGTCGGGTCTCTCTTCGAGTTTTAAGATGTTTATAATGTGAAGTTTAAAAGCTTGTATCAAAATGATTGGTTGAAACATTAAATAACCAGAAAACAATTAATATGTCATAAAAACAAAACTAATAAACCTATGTACAGTGACGTGCAAGTAATTTAACGATTTCACAACTTTCAATAGACAAATGGCACTAACATCTGTTTGCAAAACTTTTGCATAGCTGTCTGTCTGTCTGTCTGTCTGTCTACCACCCAACTGTGTCTACCTTTGCTTTGACTCTACGCGTCCTTCTCCAGCCAATCGCCATCTTTCTGCCCATTCCATTTCGAAAGGGACGGGTCGGGATGTCACAAATAACCGCCAACTCCACTCCATCCTAAGATATGGTCATTGGTCAGTCCATGTCATCCGTACCAAACAGGACCTGCTTCTCTCGGGCGTCTTCTTGTGGGTGGGTGGGGATATGGGACGGGGTTGTCTCCAATAGACACTGGTAGGTAATGGTGGCGGGTGAGGCGAAATATATAACAATGGTGGAACGGGGGTCAATTTGGGAAGCTTCGGAACGATGGTTAAGAAAAGATGTGGTTGAGCTAATTGGTCAGCATTCGAGAGAAAAGTAATAAGCCGGGTGGTCGAGTGGTCATTGTTACGGACAAAGAGCGAATTCCAATTAGCCGAAAAACAGTTTGTATTGTGAATTTCTGATTCGTTAATATTGCCTGTGTCATGGGGTTTAGTATAGACAGTAAGACAGATAGTAATATATATATATATATATATATATATATATATATATATATATACTTCATTTACTCACATAAATTAATATAGGAAAGTATAAATTTATGCGTAAACTTTCAGTATTTACTTCCACAGTGCTCAATACGTAGGTAGAGCCAGTTAGTAAGTTATAAAATATATATGGCGTTTTAGCTACACGGAATATTCCGCGTTTCATCCACTCAAGGATTATTCAATCCTGAAGAATCCTAGAGTGAATGAAACGCGGAATATTTAGTGTAGCTTAATCGCCATATATATTTTATAACTTACTATATATATATATATATATATATATATATATATATATATAGATATAGATATAGATATATATAGACATATATATATATATATATATATATATATATATATATATATATATATATATATATGAGCAAAAGTACCTGTCGTTGACTGGGTTCAAAAACAGCCTTCAGAAAATGGACTCTGAATTTGGGGGTATCAAAACCAAAGCAAAATATGACGAAAGTAAAAATAAAATAGACAAACCCCATAATTTATTATTTTATTTTTCGAAAGACTTTTTGTATTCCTACACGTCAACACATAGGAAATAAATACAGAAAAGATATATACATTTATATATTTTTCGTATTGATTTTTTATCCATACACATTTATATTAACATATATTTATATAAATACTAGCCCAAGAAACTCCGACGTTGCCCAGGATTGAATGAAGGTCAAAAACTATTTCACACTTCCAATATTTTTATTGTCATCGAGATTGAGGAAATCGCCCATTCGTCGATCAAATCGATTGGTTGTTTGCTCTGATCGGGAACGTGGATAAAAGTGCAACATGTAAAACTTAAATATCATGGCTTAATTGTGCTCTAAAGAGAAACATTCATATCGAACTGCATAAAAACAAAGACAGATTTAGAAATCAAATCTTATTATATGATACTAGCTGTACCCTGCCACGCGTTGCTGTGGCTCAAATTGTCGCAATGGAAAAAGTTCCAAAATGAGAAACAGCATGTTTCTTATAGGTTTAATTTTCCATTTTGTATGGGTACACAGTTTTTGTTGTTCCATTTTCTTAGCTGATATAGAGAATTTCTGGTTTGGTAACTCTTGAATACGTAACATAAATTGTCCATTTGAAAAAACAAAGCTTGGATTGGAGATTTTTTTTTTATCGATTTTGCATACTTAATAAGAACACTCTCAATTACATAAAGTATATTTGTGCGAAATTTTATCAAAAACCGGCCAAGCGTTTTGAATATATATATATATATATATATATATATATATATATATATATATATATATATAACTACTTAATTTACTCACATAAAATTAATATACGAAAGTATAGATTTATGCGTAAACTTTAAGTATTTACTTCAAAAGTGCTCAATACGTAGGTAGAGCTAGTTAGTAAGTTATAAAATGTATATGACGATTAAGCTAACGCGGAATATTCAGTGTAGCTTAATCGCCATATACATTTTATAACTTACTATATATATATATATATATATATATATATATATATATACATATATATATATATATATATATATTATATTATATTTCTTGAAGTTATGCATTTGGATTTTACCGTCACTGGATTATTTATCTTCCATCAGAGTATCCATTCATGTGTAATCACCTTTTTATTCACCATATTCCCTCTGCTTCACTTTTTTTGTTTTCAAGTAAGATCTTTGACTTACTTGTTGTTTCATTAAATACTTTTTCATGCAAAATCCGATCCCGCATTTTGCTAATTCCTACCCTCTGATGAGAAGGAAAGTATTTCTTCGAAACTCCGCGGGATTAAGGACTATCCACTTATCTAGTGTTTCCTTTTCAGATTAAATATGTTTTTAACTCATTTCAAAGTGTTTTTTAACATGTTTTATTAACTGTTTGCTCGTATATATATATATATATATATATATATATATATATATATATATATATATATGTGTGTGTGTGTGTGTATGCATGTATATCTCGCAAGATCATCGAAGTTAAGCAACGTTGAGCCTGGCTAGTACTAGATGGGTGAGCATTTGGGAATTCTAGGCGCTGTATATGCTTTCCGCTTATCTCGGCATTGTTTCCAGTCGTCATGTACCTCAACTTCCCTCTGGTATGCAACAATGTTCACTCAGTAGAAACATGGTTGGAGACTGTGCAACTCTTGTCGCACAATTTTCACGCGCAGGCTGTCTTACAGTGGGTAGTCACAGTCTGTCAAGACTTGAGAAAGCCGCGGACATATATAGTCAAGCACGTCTGATTGAACACGATAGTTATTCTTTTTTTTTCTGATATCTTTTCCATTCGCCGAGCGGTCTTTTTTTATTCAGCTGGCATGTTGTATAAAATGGCGCCCAAAAGTTGTTGTTCTGCCATATTCTTCTCAAACGCTTTCTATCGGTGCGTCCGATTATAATCAGGATAGATTGTTGTTGTCATCGTTTTCTTTCTTTTTTATTTTCAGGTGAATCTATAGTTTTTTCCCCAGAAAAATCGGAAAAAAATAACTCTGTCGTATTCAATAAGACGTACTTGAATAATGTCAATTCTTATATATATGACCATTTGGAACTTCCAAGTGCTGTATGTTCTCTCCGCTTATCTCGGCATTGTTTCCAGTCCTCCTGGACTTCTCCTTGCGACTGGACTCCAACACTGTCGATTCAGGAGAGGTGTGGTGAGGGATTGCGTCATCCTTGTATCACAATTACACGCGCAGCTGCTCTTACCGGGGGTGTCGAAGCTGAACAGAGGCATCGTCGCACACACATACATATAAATATATATATATGAGTGTGTGTCTATATGTACATGTGTGTATGCGTGTGTGTCTATATATATATATATATATATATATATATATATATATATATATATATATATTGTACTTAGGGACATGGAGTAGAGACGTACAATACAGGTAGGTATAGAGAAAATTGTAGAGGAAATATACAACCGAAAATATACGATGATCTGAAAAACAAAACCAAAAAACTATCCGAAACAGAAAAGCAAAGGTAAGTGATTGAATCGACAGATAGACACATGTACACCCACGAATACGAAGCGAGGAGATCACCACAGCGAACGCCCCCGGCCAAGAAAATGACGACGGGGGGGGGTAACGTGAAGAAATGTATCGATTAGTCGTTGACGAACGAAAGATGATGAAATTGCCGCCTTTTTATGGCTTCCATCAATTCTATTTCGTTTCCTTGCGGTTTTTTTTACCGATATTTTTATTCATTTATTTATTTATTTTTATATTACGTCGGCCATTTTGTGGAAGAGTGTTCGGTGTCTCCTTACTTTTGGCGCGTTTATGACAGCAGAGAAAGTTGAGGCGCGATTGACTTGATTATAAAACAATTCCTTTGGTTTCAGACGGACAAAAAAAAAAAAGAAGCGTAAGAAAATAAAATAAACCAAAACGACGCAAACAAAAGCGTGACAGATCAACAGATCGATGGACAGACACTCCTAATGAGAAACTTAGGAACGACTAAAATAGCAATTTCATGTCATGTTAATGTGAAGAAGTTGGAGCTTCGAAAGAATTCAAGCTTGTGATATGCATGTCGACGTGCTATTACGTTTTTAAAAGCAATGCTCAAAATCGGACATAAAAGTGGAGAAAACCATTATAGCATAGTAAAGCTACTTTACATGTCTGGCAGTGTTCTTCGATATATTATTTATTGCAACGTCTTGTCAGACGAGTGAAAGTCCATATGTCGGGAGATGACTTTTCAGTTCTGCCAGCAACTCGAACGCTCTCAAGAAGACATGACACCGAAGACGGTCATTGATATAAATACATATACATGCATACGTACATACATACACACATACATACATATATGCACATACATATACATGCACACATCCATACATATACATATATTTACATATATATATATACACATATGTACACATACATATCTATTCATACACATACATATATATACATATATATATGCATACTTACACATACATACACATAAAATATATACACACATGCACATACATACACATACATACATATAGATACACATACACACATGCATATATACATATATATACACATGCACATATATATAAAAAATATATATATACACGTACATATATGCGCGTACATATGCATCTGTACACATAAACACATATATACTTACACACACACATATATATATACATACATATTCATATATACATATATACATATATACATACATATATACACACATATACATACATATGCATGCATACACATATACATATATACACACATATACATATATATATACATACACACATACACATACATATACATATATACACATATATATACACACATATATACACATACATACATACACATACATACACATATACATACACATATATATATACACACATATGTATATACACAGATATACATACACACATACACATATACGCATATATATATACATATATATATATATATATATATATATATATATATATCGGTACGAAATATAAATATTTCATATTAAAAAACAGGAAGAACGAAATTGTGTCGTATTTTTTCTTCCTTCTTTTAATCTTATCTATAAACGGCTTTGTCTGTCCGTCTGTTTGTCTGTCTCTATATTTTTTAAGTCTATCTCCTCCGAAACTAAAAGTCACAGGGCGGCGCTAGAGGCATCAAATAATTGATTTTTTTTACAACTGCTCTTTCATGGGTCTTTACCGTTTTATAAAATACCTCTTATCCTCAGGGGAAAGTTGTCAGCAAAGTTATATTCAGAGGCAAGCTATAATTTTTCTGATAAGCACATGAATTGAAAATTACAAATAGTGAGAGATATCATATTTGGATAATAGTTGAGAAAAATGCAGAAATTAATTAGTTGAAAAAATATTTCAAATGATCCAGGCTCGATATAGAAAAAGTTGAAAAATGTGGCATTATCCAAAAAGCTTGAAAATGTTCTGCACTCAAAGTAAATATATATATATATATATATATATATATATATATATATATATATATATATATAGTAATTTATAAAATATATATGGCGATTAAGCTACACTGAATATTCCGCGTTTCATCCACTCTAGGACTCTTCAGGCTTATGCGCATAAACCTGAAGAGTCCTAGAGTGGATGAAATGCGGAATATTCCGTGTAGCTTAATCGCCATATATATTTTATAAATTACTAACTAGCTCTACCTACGTATTGAGCACTTTTGAAGTAAATACTTAAAGTTTCCGCATAAATCTATACTTTCCTATATTAATTTTATGTGAGTAAATTAAGTAGTTATATATATATATATATATATATATATATATATATATATATATATATACATAAATGACTACTTCATTTAATCACATGAATTAATATACGAAAGTATAGATTCATGCGGAAACTTTAAGTATTTACTTCAACAGTGCTCAATACGTAGATAGAGCTAGGGAGTAAGTTATAAAATATATATGGCAATTAAGCCAGACAGAATATTCCGCGTTTCATCCACGCTAGGATTCATCAGGCATAAGCCTACATACATATATACGTACACATATACACATATACGCATATATATGTATAAGCTTATGCCTGATGAATCCTAGCGTGGATGAAATGCGGAATATTTCTTGTAGCTTAATTGCCATATATATATATATATATATATATATATATATATATATATATATATATATATATATATATATATATAAAGAAAAATATCTCATGGCTCTTTAAAAAAACTGCTAAGGTAGCGGAAAAAATTAAAATAACAGCGTTTCGAAGTTGTTAATATCGCTAAAAAATTTAAAAAAAAAAAAAAACACCAACAAGAAATTTTAAATTTATAAACGATACCCCCCCCCCCCAATGGCATAAAAGTGGTAGTCGACTGTGATACATCGGTACAGTATCAGAATAAGGGTGCTGATGCCATGTGTTCGATGCTAACCTATGCTTATGACGGCTAAAACCAGAAACAATCGTGCCGAAAGGTATGCTTTTTATGCACGTATTATGCGGAATCGCAATCGGTAATTGTATCGGATTCGGAAATTTAGTACGGAATCTGCAGTAAGGAATGTATATATAGACCAATGCAAGTGAACGTGTATTCAATTGAAAATTTCTAGGTAAAAGCAAGAAGAGGAACAAGTATAAAAGTAGAATAGAATCCTATAGACCAATGCAAGTGAACGTGTATTCAATTGAAAATTTCTAGGTAAAAGCAAGAAGAGGAATATATATATAGATAAGCACTAAGAGTACGAGGCGGTGGAGGGTGCGGCGAAGAAATGAAGAGGAAATGTATCGATTAGTTGTTGACGGGGGGACGCTGATGAAATTGCCGCCTTTTTTATGGCTTCCTTCATTTCTATTTCGTTTCGTTGCGGTTTTTTATCGCATATATTTCGTCGGCCGTTTTGTTGGATTGTATTCGCTGACTCCTTACATGTGGCGCGTTCATGACAGTTTATAGATTCGTTAGTTGTTGTCGTTTTTTCTTGCAAACCTATCCTCATGTTATGCACACGCTTTTTTCTTCTCTTTCTTTACTGTAATATAAAACTCACTTTGTATGTGTATATGTCTGACTTCCTTCCACATCGGTTCCGAAACAGCTGAGCCTATCTCTTGCAAATTCCACAAAAAGCTACTTTACATGTCTGGCAGTGTTCTTCGATATGTTTTGTACAGAAATTCATCCCATAATTAATCGGAAAATCGAAAAAAATTCGATCTAAAAATCTCGTAATAGCGTAAATATTCCCATGCAAAAATTATTCTTTTTTTTTTATCTATAAAAGAGATTTATAGATAAAAAAAAAAGAATAATTTTTGCATGGGAATATTTACGTTATATCGAATAGGGGAGATAATCAGATTTTGGCAAATCATTTCTTAAAAAAAACAAAAAACAAAAAAAAACATTTATAACAATCTGGAAATATAGCTTAGAGGTAGAGAATTCGATTACAGATATCGTTATTTTGATGGCAGGTGCTCGTCTGAACTCCAATCTCTGGTCCGCCCCTCGCCAATCTTTCACGAAAAACACCCGTCTAGCTGAATCCACTGTGAAAAATTTCCCCTACTCTTTATCTGTGCCTAAATCAAAACGAGGATTCCATGAACAAAGCTTCTTTCTTAGAACTGCACGCCTGTGGAACTCTGTTTCGTCTGCCTGCTTCCCACCTGACTACAACCTGGATGTCTTCAAGTCCAACGTAAACAAATTCCTAATGAACCGCCCCCTTAAATAAACACTTCATTAAATCTCCACACTAACGTACTGTACTTGCAATAACTCTTATCCCTGAGTGGCTTCGGGGCCTTGATAAGTGGTGACCACCGTGCAAAAAAAAAAAGATAGAATGACCCCTAGTTAAAACCTGGTTATACCTTACCATTTTAATTGTTTCTTATTAATGAGTTCAGTTTACGATAAAAAAGAGGTACCATTATAAATCGCTGCAAATATTTCTCCGATTGCTTATTTTAAAAGCTAAACATAAATCCAAAGTGACATTTCCAGGGCATTCAGCGTCAAGCCCAAATATAAGCTGACGTGATATTGTAAACAAAAAAGACGGAAGTTGATATATGAAGAGAAAGGGTTGTAAAGAGATAGCTTCGAATTTGGAGGTAGCAAAACCAAAGCAAAATCTGATGAAAGTAAAAATAAAATAGATAAACCCCATAATTTATTATACCATACCTGTTCACACTGAAATAATTATCACAATATTCTGTGGATCTATATTAAAAACCCTTGTTAAACTTTGTGACATATTTCCATTCTATGGAGGTCAGGCGCGAACGAACGCCCCATAATTTTATTATACCATATTTCTTCAAACTGAAACATAATTATCAAAGTATACTTACGCAGATAGATATGAAAAGTCTTTATTAAAGTTTGTGCCTATTTCCATTCTATGGAAGCCACAAATTTATTATATCATCCCTATTTAAGTTAAAACATACTTATCAAAGTATTATTATATACATCTATATGAAAAACACTTGTAATCGTTTTTTTTTTTAATTTTAAATTTTTTTATTTCCATACTTTGTGGACTAGGCACGTACGCAGACCCTACAATTTTAATGAACCACCGTTCTGCCAGATCAAACATATCCATACCTGTGTCTCAATACATCTTCTATCATTATATGTGATCAGTTTTCTATAATAGTCAACCATACAGGAGCCTATTCGTGACCAGACACACACACAGACGTTCAGCTGTTTATCAAAGTCCGAATACCACTCGAGGATAAAGCTTAAATAGATCGTCAGTACGATATGAATAATATCTTCAAATGCTCGTGTTCCTACTGCCAAATGAGTTTTTTTATTACAAAGGAGTTTCCACTTATCAAGGTCCGAAGGCCAGTCGAGGATAAGGGTTAACGATTGGTCCCTTAGGCAATAGCGTAGTGATTAGTGGTGATGGAAATTAAGTAGTATTTGATTACTTAAGGGAGGCGGCTTAACAATAATTTCTTTGCTTGACTTGAAGACAACTATGTTGTAGTCAGCTGGAATGCAGACTAGCGGGACAGAATTTATTTTACGGAACCGTCTGTCTGTGGTAGACATCATAGGTTTTGCTTATCTTCAGTGTACAAAATTTGTAAAAATGTATTGTTAGCAAATACTTGTCATAAAAAGTTCCTACATCACATTTAAAAAATAATATTAGTAGTAATTATATATATATATATATATATATATATATATATATATATATATATATATATATATATATATATAATTATTATTATAATAAATATTCTAATTTTAAAAATAATATATATATATACATAATTATTATTATTATAAATATTCTAATTTTAAAAATAATATATATATATATACATAATTATTATTATTATAAATATTCTAATTTTAAAAATAATATATATATATATATATACATAATTATTATTATTATAAATATTCTAATTTTAAAAATAATATATATATATACATAATTATTATTATTATAAATATTCTAATTTTAAAAATAATATATATATATACATAATTATTATTATTATAAATATTCTAATTTTAAAAATAATATATATATATACATAATTATTATTATTATAAATATTCTAATTTTAAAAATAATATATATATATACATAATTATTATTATTATAAATATTCTAATTTTAAAAATAATATATATATATATACATAATTATTATTATTATAAATATTCTAATTTTAAAAATAATATATATATATATATATATATATATTACTATAATTAATTTTCATTTCTATTTAAAATGTCTCCTTACAGGCAGAGTTAGACACCAGGGTCGTTTTTTAATGTGGAAAAAAGGAACAAAAATAAATATTGGCTCAGTAATGGAGGATTTCTCCTCCATTGACAGAGAACAAAAAATTGAAGTGCACCATCAGAAGAACAGATACTAACCTTTGATCTTGTCCCGAAGGCTAATTAATTTTTATTTCTACTACCTATAAATATGTGTTTTATCCTTTCGGGAATTATCATTGCAGAGAGTCTCGATTACCGGCAGGCAAGAGAGTCAAACCCAGCCACGAAGCGATCTCTGGCTCCATTAGCAAAGAACAAACCGCCCAGCCAACATTAACCGCGTGAAATTAGTTGTAATTAACATTTATATAAAGTGCAAATGTCATTCAAGACAGCCGAGAGTGATCTTATGATTATAATATCATGATCTGCGCACGCGGGCTTAAGTCAAAAACTTATTTCATTTCAACGTAAAGTGCTCGACAATAAGAACCGAGTTCTTAAAGAGGCTGACAGAATTATTACTTTAATTATTTTAATACCTACAGACACTGGTGTTTCCTCCTTTCGGGAATCATCAGTAAGGAGAAAGGAAAACAATAACAATATAAAAATTTATACTAGTGCATTTGAATTTAACCATTCATTCAATATGTGGTTTATATCATTAGGCTTACGGAATATATATGCTTTTCGAGAACTTTCTCAAGGTTATTGACAAACAAAATACTTTACGCATTCGAAACTCCTGAAGCAAAAAAAAAAAAAAAAAGTCTGGCTGATAGTAATTATCTCTCTTCCACTGTGAGTAATGTGACACAAGGGTCGGAAATTGTAATTGAAGAGGCAGTGCCAATTACCCCGATACCAAGGAGGAGCTATCTGACCTGCAAAATAATAATAATAAAAAAAATACATGGGCAATCTCGTCGGCATTCTCCAGCAGGGACGCTTCAGGTTATTAGAAATAGCAATTTTCTAAAAATAAAAAAAAAATGTGGCGGGGGGGGGGGAATTTCTATAACTGCATAGGATTTGCAACATGTCGCCATCAACATGGAAATGGACACTTCAGAAATGGACTAGTTGTTATTTTTCTCGGATTGTACCGTTTCCACTTGCTGGTCAACTCAACTAACCATTAAGGGAAGTAGTGAATCCATTTTCCAACCACTATTAAAAATTTTCGCAAGAGAATGTTGCGAGAAAAAATTACACTCTGAATAGCCAACACGTTGTTCCTGTTATTTTTGAGACATCCCCTTTTTATACAAATTTCTTACAAATACTCATAAAATATAATGAATAAACTGTTTTCTGATATTTAGAACCTTCTTCGCTATTTTACACAACTTCAGGTCATAACATACCAAAGCGTGATTGTAGACTTTAAAAGAAACTGTTTTCCAGGACAACCCTCGAGTCTGGGCATCCAGCATCAATTATGTGCGTTTACGCTTAGCATGCCACCTCTTAAACGGCGTTTCCGACAGAGCAAATTCCGAATAAAACTCATCGAGTTATTGCTTTGCTTTAATAGTATATTTTAATAACACGGGAAATTAAAACATTTTTATTGATTTAAAAATTGGCAGCGGTAACTTTCCTTAAAATACTGCAATCATTTTTTTGATCTCAAATGTTGTCACGTTCAATGTTAAAAACTACATTTAAAAAATAGAGATGTTTTTTATTAGTGGCGCCATGAATAGGTCAGGCCCGGGATATTTGTTTACATTTCAGAATAATGAATGACTAAAGAACACTAGATTGGTGATCTTTTAAATAAACGCATTTCAGGTGAAAACATTATTACCTATTTATGTGTCATGTCGACGTTAATATAACTTCCAAAAATTACAAAACCATGATCCAGTAGACGATGTGCTAGAAGTGTTTTGTACAAAAAAATAATCCAAAATTACGTTATGTTTTAAAATGGTGGACACTTAATTTAAGTAAATTTAATTCAATGTAAGTCAAGGAAGATTAGTCAGTTTGTGATACCGAATTGGTCGCACAATTTTTCCACATTTAAACATACGATAAACTCATTAATTCGACAAATTATATTTTTCTTTGTAATTATTTGTCTACGGGATCAATTTACACACACACACACACACTAACACACAGATATATATATATATATATATATATACATATGTGTGTGTGTGTGTGTGTGTGTGAATTTATGCTAATTTCGACATGGCACGTAAGTATGGAGTAATGTTTTCCCCCGAAATGCGTTCGTTTGCCATATCACCAATCTACAAAAAACACCGGAATCTATTTAATATACAGAAGTAATGCTTTATGCGAAGTCTGTCACCTCTGCATAAATACACTTTCAGTGCGTAAAGATCAAATTGTAGTATCTGTTCGCATAGTACACTTAATTTATTCTGCCCTTGGTCGAGTAAGAAACAATCCTTGTAGATTTAAAAAAAATGTGTCCTACTCTAATTTGCCCTAGAAATTGCGAAGAAAACAGACAGAAACGCGTCTCATATGTACATGTTTCTCTCTCTATCTCTTTTTCTTTTCATTTTCTTTTCTTTACTTTTTCTTTCCTCTTTCTATCCTTCCTTTTTCCTTTATTTTTATTCTTGGATTCGCGATCCCTTTTTTTATATTATTTAAAAACTTTTCGATTTCCTTTCCAATTATATTTATTCCATCTGACATATTTCTCTTCATGCCCTATTTCCACATGCCTCTCCCCCCCCCCTTTTTCTTGCTCCTTTCCTTCCTTTCCACTCATTACCCGGGCTAAATCGAGCACCCTAAAAGTTCCATTTTACGGCGTCCCCTCCCATCCTTTACTCGTATTCGAAACCCCATCAACCACCAGCCACCGCCAACACGAGCGACAACAACTTAATTTCATTCCCTTCCAGACTTCTTATTACTGTTGCGATCCCAGCCCCCA
Source organism: Euprymna scolopes (assembly GCF_053919585.1). Lineage (NCBI taxonomy): Eukaryota > Metazoa > Mollusca > Cephalopoda > Sepiida > Sepiolidae > Euprymna > Euprymna scolopes. The sequence goes on along the minus strand of NC_136521.1, from coordinate 54,527,733 downwards.
CCTCCTCTTCTGACCCGGCTTGTTCGCATCTCATACGCAAAATCTTTCCAATGACCCTGCATTCATCAGCGCACCCCACCCTCTTTTTTGCATTCCACCTCGACCCCACCTAGACACAAAGGAAAGACGGTCCTGATCTCTATCTGGTTCTGGCATCGCTATAGTTCGTTCTGCAAATTGGTCCCTGGCTTAGACGCAAACTCGGTGTAAGAGAGAGGAGAGAGAGAAAAGTGGGTGAGAGGGTCCATCATTTGGTCACGGCCTCCGTCTTAATTATCAATTGATATTTTTAAAAGACCAAACATCTGTCATGAATTAATGCGTTCTGGGCGCCCCTGCGTTGGATGGGTTTGTCTGTGTGAGTGTTCACATTGTAGAAAATAGCGGACAGGAAGATAAACACGTAATGAGAGAGAGAGAGAGAGAGAGAGAGAGAGAGAGAGAGAGACAGACAGAGAGAGAGACAGAGACAGACAGACAGAGTTTTGTGAGGAAGCGAAAAAAGAGATAGAGATAAAGGTCAGATGCCGAGCGAGAAAGGGAGAACGAGATGAAGAGAGGGGTTCGGAGATAGACAGAGAGAAAGACAAAAGGCCGAGCATATCCAGAGAGAGAGAGAGAGAGAGAGAGAGAGAGAGAGAAAGAGAAAGAGGGAGGGGGTTAAGAAAGAGAGAGAAAATCAAAAGGCCGAGGGAGAAAGAGAGAGAGAGAGAGAGAGAGAGAGAGAGAGAGATAGACAGACAGACAGACAGACAGACAGACAGACAGAGTTTTGTGAGGAAGCGAAAAAAGAGATAGAGATAAAGGTCAGATGCCGAGCGAGAAAGGGAGAACGAGATGAAGAGAGGGGTTCGGAGATAGACAGAGAGAAAGACAAAAGGCCGAGCATATCCAGAGAGAGAGAGAGAGAGAGAGAGAGAGAGAGAGAGAGAGAGAAAGAGAAAGAGGGAGGGGGTTAAGAAAGAGAGAGAAAAGCAAAAGGCCGAGGGAGAAAGAGAGAGAGAGAGAGAAAGAGAAAGAGGGAGGGGGTTAAGAAAGAGAGAGAAAAGCAAAAGGCCGAGAGAGAAAGAGAGAGAGAGAGAGAAAGGGGGCGAGAGAGGGAGATAGAGAGAGAGAGAGGGAGGTAGGCAGAGCAAGAGCGGCGGCGGAGACTGCCTAATAGAAACTTTGAGTGTCTAAGGCTTCCCTGTATATGAGTTTGACACGACAACTTGGCACGAGGATAGTTTTCCTACAAGTAAACCCTGACTAAATATTTAAAATCACATGATATTCGCGACCGAAATACGATCTTCTCGGTATGGCTAATCCACACGTGCTTTTACGAGGAATGGTGCACCTTCTCCAAATAATGATATCTCAAGAAACAACACGAAGCTGGATACTCCACCAGACTAGAAGAATTCTTGTCCTGAATCCAATCAGATTTAAAAAAAAAAAAAAAAAAACATAACAAAAACATATTAAACTGGTTAATTGGCGAGAGGGAGATTATGTTCTAAACCTTTTTACAAACTAAGTCTCTAAGAGTTCCTATTTATTTTGCCTTCCCCCGAGGGCAGAATTATACACCGGGGTCGTTTTTTAACATGGAGAAAAAAATAAAAATTGTCTCAGTTGTGAAGGATTTCTCCTCCACTGAGAACAAAATATTGAAGTATAGCATCAGAACAGATGCTACACTTTGAGTTTTATATTTCTATTCACTCTGAAAGTTTACAACCAAAACAGAAATAAACAAAAAATTAGGCACAAGGCCAATCAAAAATTGGGGATGGGGGTGTCTATGGCCTTCCTCGTGTCTGTACCTTTGCTAGTCTATGCTTTATCCTAGCTAAAGTTCTTATTCACCACAATACCTCAAGAACACCGGGGGTGGGGCTCGTCCTACCTAAGATTCACAAATCATATCGTGTGTGTATGTGTTTTTTTTTAAATTTTATTTTATTACTTTTTATTTTTATTTTTTTGTAAGCAATAAAATAAAATTATAAACAAAAAAATTTATAAAAAGTCGTTTGTATGATTTTATTTCATTGGTTTGGGATGGAGGGGGATAAAGTTTAAAAAAATGTAATGACAATTTTAGTAAGACTTTGTAGCTTAGTGGAGGGGATGCCCTTTTACTTCCCTGTAACCTCTTCCCCACAGAAGAGACGTTGCGAGGCTGTCCCTGCTTTATCGTTATTTTCATGGAAAGTACTCGTCTGAGCTTCAATCTCGAATGTTTTGCTGCTTGTCGGGTTTGTAGAGAGTATTGTCGTCTAAGAGCTACTAGTGATTGGAGTCCGTTTGAGCATTTGCCATGGAGATACTCATAAAATAGGCACAAGGATGCCACGTTTCGACGACGTGACAGCTTGGAATAATTGTTCTTGGGAAAGACATAACGACTTTCTGATATATTTTGTTTAATCCGGCATAGGAATTTAGAATTTTAGCTGTTCAGAAAGAGAAGAACCTTTTACACTTTAAACCTTGATGAAAATGATTTTCAATTCGCCTTACAAAATACTCGAAATAAAATATATTTGGCGTTTTGTCTAATTCGTAACGGTGCCTCTCTGGTTAACGACACGGACTAACAAATTCGAATCTTGTTCGTTCCAGAGAAACACTTTCAAAAGGTTCAGCTCGAAATTCCGTCCAAATTACCGAGAAGATCGGAGGTTACATCAACCGAAACGTTGTGATTCGCGCTAGCTGTTATGTCAGCCGAGTTTGTTCCTAGCATCATTTTGCCAACTTATGGCTGACTTGACTCATCAACCCCTCTTTGTCGGAATAATATATGCTCCCGCTCGCTCGTAGAAGGTCTACTATTAACATGCACAACGGCGCATGTTTCATGGGACGGCAGTATATCTAGACGACGGGCTTATGTCTGGAAATCATCTAAGTTGGAATTTCGCAAAGCTTAATTGCATTTTTCTATGCTGTGATTGCGAACCAGTTGAAATCATACATCATTCCTAACAAGATAATAATGTAACATTCGAAATCAACAAAGCAAAATCTTTTTTACATACATGCGCGGTCGCTGGTTTTCATCTAACAATCGTCGCTTTTCCATGTGTAGGAGTTTATCCCCTCGTGAAGAAAAATCATTTCATGCACGGAAAGACTTGCTGGAATTTTAAAGATTTTTTCAAATTGCATTTTCACCCCCAAAGAAGGCGCAGTGACACTTTTATGCAGAGGGCTACTATCTGGGATATAAATTGCAAGGATACTATGTAGGGAGTTGAGCAGCAAGATGTTTGTTTACATTACATTTGAGCTTCTGCATGTCAGTACAGCCATAGAAGCAGGAACCCGGAAGAGAATTCTAACGTCTAGCAGTTCCGGTTAATAAAAACTATTAGAGTCGAAAGGCTTTCTTACATCTAGGGATCTCTACTGTGTAGGGGTGGGATTTTGCTGATTGTCGGGTTTGTCGGGGGTATTTACGTCGAATGGCTTGTAGTTCATCGGATCATCTACCATCAAAATATTTGTAAAACAGGCAGAGGGATGCAACATGTCGTCGATGGGACAGAGGCTGGTGCCTAGCTGACAGTTCATGACCTATTAGGTTGACGACCCTCTTTTGAAACCCTGTCCAGGAGCGAGAGGCGAGTAGCAGATGCCTATGGAACTCTGTACCGCGGACCTGCTTTCCAGCTGACTATTACATGGTCGTCTTAAAGTCCAATGTATAAAAGTTCTTGTTAAACCGTCACCTTAAATAACCAAATGCTATACAATTTCCACTTCTACCTTGAGTACGAGTGAGGGTTAGGGTTAGGGTTGATATTTTTAGATTCGAACTACTGTCCACGAACGAATACTTCTATAGATCTATCAGATTCGATGGTTGAGGGGACATTTCCGGATATTCCGCCGTTTGAAATTTTATGAAGTAGAAACTGTGCCAGATCCTATCAAACACCTTAGATATGTTAAGAGTCATTACTCTAAAAAGGAAACCACCGTCAATAGATTTACTGATCATGTGTGATATTACCGCCGGCACATCGGTTGTTGATTTTCAGAACGGAAACCATATTGATTTGTTGAGGGAGTTAACAATTTCCCTATTTGTCACGGACTCAAGCATTTTACTCATGACGCACAGGAAGCTGATTGTTCTAGACTGAGATGCAGAAGATCAGAGTACAAAATAGACTTCGTGGCTTGGTGGGGGATGCCCTTTTCTCTTCCCTGTAACCTCTTTCCCACAGAAGAGACGTAGCGAGCCTATCTTTGTTCTATCGTTATTTCCATGGCAACTGCCCGTCTGAGCTCCATTCTCTGACCCCCCTCGCCAATCTTTTTTAAAAAAACATCCGACTAGCTGAAATCACCGTCAATAATTTTCCCCACTCCTTATCTGTGTCTAAATCAAAACGTAAATTCCATGAACAAAGATTCTTTCTTAGAACTGCACGCCTGTGGAACTCTGTTCCGCTTGCTTGTTTCCCTCCCGTCTTCAACCTGGATGTCTTCAAATCCAACACAAACAAATTCTAGCATCTGCTACTAGTCTCTCGCTCCTTGACAAGGTTCAAAAGAGAGTCGCAAACCTGATAGGCCCTGAACTGGCATCTAAGCTTCAGCCTCTGTCCCATCGACGAAATGTTGCATCCCTCTGCATTTTCTACAAGTATTTTAGTAGTGAATGCTCTGACGAACTGCAATCACTTGTGCCCCCACGACGTGAGCACACTCGACAAACCCGACAAGCTGCTAAATCCCACCCCCACACTGTAGAGATCCCTAGATGTAAAAGATCTTTTTACTCCAATAGTTTCTTCCCCAGAACCGCTAGACTCTCGAATTTCATTCCAGGTCCCTGCTTCCCCAACGGTACTGACGTGCAGAAGTTAAAGTGTAACGTGAACCGACATCTTGCTGCCCAAATCCCTACATAGTACCCCAGTAGTTATTGCCCCTGATAGTAGCCCCCTACACCAAAGTGGCAATTTGCCTTGTTTGGGGTGAAAATGTAATAATAATAAAAAAAAAATTCCTGATGAACCGCCCCCTTAACTAATGACACTTTTTCAATTCTCCAATTCTGAATAGGTTGTTTTTCCTTAGATGGTTGACTTCTTTGTTTATCACGGAGTCAAGCAATTTACTCATGGCGCACAGGAATTGTTTTTGTTTTTTTTTACTGGGATGGAAAAGACTGATACACCGTGTTCCTAAATACTGGGTAAATTATTGAGGTTTTAGTAGGTATTGAGAATATCTTTACTTAAAATAGTGTTTGACCAAATGTGTTAGTATTAGAGCTAGTTCCGAAAATGTTGATATTTTGAGTTTCGAACTACTGTCAATCAAGTACTGCTTCTAAAAAACTATCAGATAGTCGGGTGTTTGCCATGAATACCTATTAGTACGTCGTAGGGAACATAGAACAAGTAATAACTTTTTTGTAACAACATCGTTAATTCACTACCGCACAGCAGCAGCCGAATAACCGCACTGATGAGCTGTGATAGAGCGAATCAGTACTATATGTGGATGAATATATATATATATATATATATATATATGTATATATATATATATATACACGTAGATTTTGTTGTTGATTTTTAAATGATATTAAGGTTAGCGTCTCAACCTTGGAGATCGGGTTTTTTTTGTTTTTTTTTTTAAATCGCCCATTTTTTATTTGGACGTAAACAATAATATTTTATTATTTATTTATTTATTATTTTTTAGAAACAGTAATCTACGGACATGCATGTTTCGCTGAAGAGGCGTAGGGCCACGAAATATGCATATCCGTAGATTACTTTTTTTAAGATAATCTATATATATAAAAATGTAAATGTTGGTTCGTTCGGAGTTAATTGTCTAAAAAACCACTGGACGGATGGCTTCCACGTTTTGGTATAATATGTTTACTATATCCATGTGTGTTTTTATATATTCCTTTTTAATTATAACATTATACTTAATTTTTCTATGATAAATAGGTTGATTTCTTTTTACCGAGAGGCGATTTTTTTTATTTAGGGACAATTATTTATTACCGCTTCCTGTCACGTGACCAGTGTTACAATTTAGCGGTTTTCCTGCTAGATCTGGAGATTTCGTTTACAATCTAGCGGGAAATTCTTGAAAATCTGGAGGTATTTGGCACCCAGAGACACCCGCATTAGATTTCTTGAAAATACTTTAAAACATAAAATAAACTCATTCATGTAAGTAAAAAAAGTAGCATTTATTCCCTTTGGTAACAATTATTTATTGATTATTTGGTTTTTATTTCACCTTTTTTTCGACTAACCATTCTTAAATCTCACTATAAAATCGATTTTTCCAAGTACATTTTAGGTGGGGGGGGGGCATTCCAATCTCCCCGAAGGGGTTTGTATTACTGTACACAGGTTTGTATTACTATACACATAGATTCCAAAAAGTTGTCAAAAAACAAATATATAACAAATAAATGTTATCCAAGGCAAGATAAGTTACTTTTCTGCCAAATTGGCTAGCGATTTTCTGAACATTTCTTTCTCCTGATCTCGCGGGTTTTTTTTAAATCTTAGTTGACAACATTGCATCACTAAAAAAACACCACAGGCTTAATGTAAACAGAATGTGTTTACAATATGGTAAATTTTCAATGGGTTTATTGATAATGTAACCATGTGATTGAACTTTAATTTAAATTAACCACACGTGGTCGAAAAATGAATGCCGACGCTCAAAATGTATACACATTTTGATTCCTCCCTTTACTTAAAAATTCACCAAAAATCAGGAAATTAACGAATTTTAATGACAATTGCAGTATTTTTCAAATAATGATTGCAGAATATAATGAACTAATTATTTTTACTTAACTCTTATTAGTGAAAATGTTTTATTTTGTTTAAACAAAAAATACCTTTACTAAAGTTATGGTTTTCAGTAGTAAATAAAAAACGCAAGAATTTATTTTTGCTTTTTTTAAAGCATCGTAATTTGTAACAATAAAAAATAATTTTTACAGTAACATTACGAAAAAAGCCGCTAAAGTCCGTATTAATGTATTCGATATAACTCGAAGAAAAATGAATTATCGGATACTAATCAGGAAATTAAAGATTCAATTAGATTCCTATTTCAGTCACCTAAATTATTTAAGGTGAAATGAGTTTAGGAATTTATAGCCAAACCTAAATATTTTTGTTTTCTTGCTTAAAAAAAATAGCATTAATACAGTAAGTTAGGTAAACTGACTTTTTCGTTTAAAAATGGAATTATTTCCCTTTCGCTATTTTTTTTTTTTTTTTTTTTTTTTTAATAAATATTTTGTGGGGTTTGTATTACTGTACACATAGATTCGAAAAAGTTGTCCAAAAAGAAATTTATAACAAATAAATGTTATCAAAGGCAAGATAAGTTACTTTTCTACCAAACTGGATATATTTTTCGTGTTTTTATTCAATGTAACATGTTTATTCAGCTCGAAAACCATACAGTGTTTACCGATGTATTGGAACATTCAAGATGGCGTCTGATTCTATCTTTAACACGGTAAGTGTGGGAAAAGATGTTATAAATAAAAAACCGGATAAAATACTGTTAAAAACTCGCTCAATATATGTTACCGTGACATAGGTTGAAATATATTCGGCGGGTTTTTAATAGTATTTTGTATAGTTTTTTTATTTATAACACCTTTTTCCATACTTTCAGTGTTAAAGAGGGTGTGAGACGCCATCTTGAATTTTCGAATACATCGGTAAACACTGTATGTTTTTCGAGCTGAATAAATATGTTACATTGAATAAAACACAAAAAATATATCCAGTTTGGCAGAAAAGTAACTTATCTTGCCTTTGATAACATTTATTTGTTATATATTTGTTTTTTGACAACTTTTTCGAATCTATGTGTACAGTAATACAAACACCCATTTTGTGTTTTATATACATAAAGTACAATTGTTGAATGTTACTGTTTTGATTATATTCGTTGGGGAGGGCACAATTAAAAAATTAAGAAAGATTAAAATGAAGCGAAATTTAAGTTTCCGTTCCATTTTTACAACAACCGTAAAACAGTGCATACTCAGCAAGTTTTATCGTTATTTATAAGCATATTGAAACACTAAATCAACATTTTATTTATTTTTTTGCATAATTAATGATGGAATTATTTTTCTGTTTATTTTCTTAACATCTGTTAAAAAAAAATAATTTGTACATTCTCTTGAAAAAAAGAATCAAACTTTTCTCTACTTTCACATGTGTTCCATTTTAACAAACTGAGCCACAGCAACGCGTGGCCGGGTACAGCTAGTATATATATATATATATATATATATATATATATATATAACTACTAACTAGCTCTACCTACGTATTGAGCACTTTGGAAGTAAATACTTAAAGTTTACGCATAAATTTATACTATCGTATATTAATCTTATGTGAGTAAATGAAGTATATATATATATATATATATATATATATATATATATATAAAAGCAAATAGTTAATAAAACATGTTAAAAACATTTAATCTGAAAAGGAAACACTTAATAATTGGATAGTCCTTAATCCGCGGGGTTTCAAAGAAATACTTTTCTTCTCATCAGAGGGTAGGAATTAGCAAAATGTGGGATATGATTTTGCATACAAAAGTATTTGATGAAACTGCAAGTAAGTCAAAGATCCTACTTGATAACAAAAATGAAGCAGATGGAATATTGAAGAAAAAGGTGATTACACGTGAATGAATAGTCTGGTGAAAGGTAAATTATCCAAATGACTTTATATATATATATATATATATATATATATATATATATATATATATATATATGCTTGAGAGGATATTTCCAGATATTCTGTAGCTGGAGAGCGAGCACCGAGGATAATTGGCAGAAAATGATGATCCGTTCAGCTAACGCAATTTCAAAGTACTATTCTAGTTTGGTATGGCATTTTCAATTTTAGATATTCAATTTTCATTTTTTTTTTTCAGTACTCCTCTGCTTGAAATCCCCTGTTTTTCCTTTACCTCCATCGCTACCTCATCTTATTCCTCCTCCTCCTTCTCTTCCTCCTTGTAATCATTGCTTTTCTTCTATTTCTTCTAATTATTAATTTTGCTCATTAGGTGCAGTCGCACAGGTCATCATGAGAGATTTTGCTTTGAGAACAACTTGTGGTGTTCTCTGGAGTTTTAGTGACAACAAGTCATTTCAGATTTCCAGTACTCACCACCTATTTCAATTACCTTTAAAGATGAATTTGCGTTATCACAACAACCACTTACCAATGATTTCTTGTTGGCAGCGGGCATTAGGCGTCACTGGAATTTTGGTGGCAATAAGCCCAATAAGGCCCACTCCTCTTCGCACTTATTCAGTAATGACGTTGGTGGTTTATTGGGGCAACAATATACGAATTTAGACAGGTCCATTGTTGGCTATATTCATGTATATAATTATAAAACTCTGCGAACCATTCTGCCGCCCTTCCTTGCGTCTTGTCTAGCAAACACATTGTTGTTATGGAAACCAGCTCGTCTATATATATAAAAGCGAAAATGTGTGTTAGTGTGTGTATGTTTGCGCGCGCGCGCGTGTGTGTGTGCATTTTTTCTGTATGTCTGCCAAAGGTTTCTCGGTCGGCTCAATCCTTCTTAAAGCTTTTTATATGCTGTCTCAATCACAATATCTACGAGTTATGAATGGGGGTCGCGTCTATTTTTAATTTGCCCGACTTTTACACGCCTATTTCGAGATTTTTTTTTTCGATCGCCGCGTCTTCATTACGCTTTTCAGTATAAAAAAGCGAAAACTGGCTTGTAGCCGCGTCATATTTCAAAGTTAAATATCACGCGACTTAACATTCTCGCACCTGTCAATTTCATTTTATAAACGTTAACTAAAGACACTTATCACTTCCTCCTCTCTCGTTGCCGAGATGGTTAGGTCTCAGGGTTTTTTTTCCATTTCGTTTCACCTCTTACACTTCCAAATACCCAGCCAACGTTTTTTTTTTAAAGGATTGTTTTGATCTACCCCTCCCCCCCAACACTCACACCTCCAAACACCCTGGCAACACCGGGTACTCCCCGCTAGTATTTAATAAAATTCATACTCTTTTCCACAGTCCAACCATACTGAGTACACATAAACTTCAGGCTTTGCTTAACTTGTAGACATAGTTTCGATCATGATTTGTTATGTCTTGGTTTCGGTTTCGATTCCAGTAGATGGCACTCCATTCTATTAATTTTAAAATCTTTTGAAATCATGACTAGAGCTATGACAACAGCATATTATTTTCATTGTTTTGACTCTCGAGTATATATCAGACACAGACTCAGTCAATCAACCGAGAACCACATCACTCTATATAAAAGCATATAAGATATCAACAGATACACACTCGAGAGTCAAACCAATGAAAAGAATATGCTGTTGTCCTACCTAGCAGTAATCATTCCTATATATTGTGTGAAATATAATATGAAATAATTGACTTTAATAATAAATACGAAATCTATATGAATTAAAATATCATATTTAAGCGTATTTTACGGTCGGACAACACTGGGCGAACCCTGCTAGTACTCGATAAAAGTGCCTTCTGAAAAATACTGGCTACCCCGACCTTCCTGTTTATTATATATCTGCCTGCATGTAGAGCGAAATAGACACCGACTCTATTAACTGTGTGTGTGTTCCCTTGATATGAGCCTTAATCGGCCGGACACGTGGTTTTATATCTCACGATCTCTTTGTCCTCCGTGGGTATTCTGTTTTGTTTCTGCGATGGTTATCATCTATTTTTATATTTCAGTTTAAGATGAACGGGAAAAAAGGCTTGTGTGTTATACCCATGGGATGAAAAAAAAAATAAATAAAAATAAAAATGAGCTAAATCGAACATTTGATAAACGAACACTCACTGATAAAGTTTAAGTGAAACACATGGTCAGTTTTTGTTTGTTTGTGTGTTTGTTTGTTTTTTTTGTTTTGTTTCTACTATATAGCCGCCACATGTAAAGGCCCGGAGACCACTCAAGGATAATGATGATGAGTGCCAGATGAGACAATACCGTTGTAACATAGCACGAACGGCTATCTGCAAATGCATGCGAAATGACGTCACCAGTAAAAGAAAAATAGACATTAAAAGAGGACGATAACCAGATAACGTTCGAGATCACGAGGGTGCAGTTACGGTCGTAACAGCGAAGAAATAAATACTGTTGCTATAAAGAACAAGCGAATCGGGGGTATTCTTTGTTGGTTGGTTTTGTTTTACGGCGTATCAACCCTTTTCAGGTTATTTAATGCCGAATCCAGTTATTTCGAAGAAAAAAGTTTTTAATAGAATATATTTGTCATTTTTTTTCAAGTCGATTTCTATTTAACCCATAGTTGTGATCCTTACAGGTACTACCACTCCGAGTCAGAGTGGATCTGGGAGCAATGGCAATTAAGGGGCGGCTCCACACTCCGAAAAGCCCGCAAGCTGGGGCCTCACCATCGGATATAGTTTATGGTCGTGTCCAAGACTCGTATTTTTTTTTGTCTTGGTATTCTCTGCGACTGAATCTGCACACAATGTGTGTTTGTTCTTGGATTACATAATAATCGATGATCGTGGAAATTGAATAAGTTAAATTATTTTAGAGGACAGCTTCTCTATGGTGCTGAGGTATGGATCTTACAAATGCGCTGAAGAAGAGACTGGATGGTTGTTACACACGGATGCTCAGAATCGCCCTCAATACATCATGGAGGAGCTACGCAACAAACCAACAGCTTTATGGTGACCTACCACCAGTATCACTGAAAGTACAGCAGAGAAAGATGAGAGTAGTCAATCACTGCATGAGACACAGCGAAGAGGAAGCCAGTTCTTTGGATACAAACAGATGGACACCGAAACCGCGGTAAAAGCAAAATGGCATACATTGACAATCTGCTAGAGGACACAGGATTAAAAAGTGCTCGGGAACTGCAAACTGTGATGTGAGATCAAGAGAACTGGAGAAGTCGTGTAAATTCGGCGATGAAACGTCCTGAAAGACGACGAATATATATATATATATATATATATATATATATATATATATATACATATATATATATATATATATATATATATATATATATATATATATATATATATATATATATACACGTAGATTTTGTTGTTGATTTTTTAAACGATATTAAGGTTAGCATATCCACCTTGGAGATCTGTGTGCTTTTTTTTTTTTTAGAAAGTCGCCCATTTTTTATTTGGACATAAACAATAATATTTTATTATTTATTCATTTATTTATTTATTTATTATTTTTTAGAAACAGTAATCTACGGACATGCATGTGTCGCTGTAGAGGCGTAGGGCCCCGAAACATGCACGTCTGTAGATTACCGTTTTTAAAAAATAATATATATATATATATATATATATATATATATATATATATATATATATATATATTCAAGCAAATATTATTAAATACAACGGAGACATTTTGTCTTATAATTCTTTTTTTTAATTTTTCAATTTTTCGTATTGTCTTTTTTGTTTCAAAATCAAAAATATTAATAAAGGATCCATACATGTTGCTGTTACGAGCGCTTTCGATTCGTCCATGAATCATCATCAGGTGTTAAAAATACAGGATTGCGAAAATGAGGATTAAAAATGAAAACTAAAATATATATAGTCAGTGATGAGTTAAAATAAAAGTCGATTAAGAATAAAAGTCGATTAAAAATTCGAGTGTTAAAACCAGCAAGTTCGTAGACACCATGTACGAAGTCCGTCCAACACGGACTACGCAAGACATTTCAGAACGTTACTGCTTTTTTGAAATGCAATGTCATTTATATTAGGTTGAAGAGTTCTAATGTACGACGCTTCAAGAATCTTTAATTTTTTTACATTATTTTCCCGTTGTATAATTTTTGTGTTGTCAACGAGGACCTTTCTAACATTGGGGGGGGCAGCTATGTTCTTTTTTTAAATGTTTGTAAATCGCGCTTGTGTCGTTAAGGTGCATAGTTATTCGCCGGGACAACGTTGTTGTTGTATGCCCAATGTATGTATTATTTTTGGAGTTACATTCTCCAATAGAGCATTTAAATTTATACACTACATTGGTTTGCTCCAACGTTTTTATCGCCGGTGAAGAGTTGTTTTTAACCACAAGGTTTTGTGTTCGAAATTTCCTATAATAGATAATAAATTTAATTTTAAAATTACTGTCAACAGGCGTCAAGTATCTTCGTATAATATTTTTTATTGCATTTTCTTCGATTCTGAAATTAGGCGTCATTTGATTTTGGTAAAATATATTAATGGGGTTTGCATTGCGGTGTTGGCTAACATTATTATTCTGCTTATCGGAAGATTGTAGCATTTTTTTTTTGTTCATCAACAATGTAATTGGGGAAATGATTATTGATGAGTACTTGTTTAATGTTTTTTATTTCAATTAGCAATGCTTTTTTTGTGGAGGATATCATTTTAGCGCGACTTAGTAAATTTTTTATTATGGCTATTTTGTACCTTTGTGGACACTCACTTTTAAAGTTCAGGAGGCAAGAGTTTATGCTAGTTGGTTTTTTATATACAGATGTATTACAAGTGTTATTAGACGTATCGATAAGGACATCAAGAAATGGAATTTTATTATTATTATTTAACTCTACTGTGAATTTTAAAATTGAATTTTCTTGAAAGAGGTGCTGTAATTGGTGTATCTGTTCATTATTTTCAGCTAAAATAAGAATGTCATCCACGTAGCGTACATAAATTGGGGGTTTTATGTTGTTTTTAAATATTTTGTTCTCTAGGTCAGCCATGTAGAATTCACTTAGGGTTGGTCCGAGGACTGATCCCATTGCCACACCGTCTATTTGAGTATAAATGTTACCATTGTGGTCATAGAAGGGTACTTCTGTAGTGCAAATTAGTAACAATTTTTTTAAAACTCTTTTGTTAATTTTAAGTGGGGGGAGTGATGGATTATTATAAATGTTCTTGATAATTATATCTATTGTTTCTACTACAGGTACATTTGTAAATAAACTTTCTACGTCAAGGGAAGAAATTATTTTGTTTTCTGGTTGCATTGATTTATATATATATATATATATATATATATATATATATATATATATATATATATATATATATATAGCGCTTTTAATGATTTTAAACGATTTTAATTTTCTGTCCAATAAATTCATCAAAGAAATTTTTAACCCATCAATCACCTTATGGAAGTTAGCTGCTCGGGCATTTCTTTTTTAGATTCGAACAGAATGTTCGAACATTAAGTCAAACGAACGGACAAGTGTGAATTTACAGGTCTGCCCACCTTTAGTCAGGCGACCAGAAAGAAATAACAAACGAATAGAATTTGACTCATAATGTCACAGTACAACCAGGCAAGGATTCTTGACTTGTAATAGAAATCCCAGATATAAAATGTCGACAGAATATTTCGTTTGGCACGCAAATTTCTCAAACATGATCTTCGTCCATCGACAAACTGAAAATGATAGGGCGGAGGATTTAGAAGAAAGGGTCGCGAGAGATGTCTTTGATCACTGTCCGTTTCTCGGCACCCTAATTAGTTTTCTTATCTATTCCCAGCTTTAAGGACGATAAGAGGGGATGATAGGGCTGTGGCAATGATGGAAAGGGTCCGGGGTAGCGAGAGGTGAGGGCGAGCAAGCTGGCGCCCCGTATTGGCTTTGTTTTAAAGGAAGCTTGAAAATTATTAAGGGCAATCGAGCATGCATTAAAAGTTCAAGTCGAGGTCGCAGAGGGCGACAACCCCCCGACGTTTTGCAGTGTAATTGGAATAAATACTTGGGCGGGAACCGGACATCTTTGGGAATAGCGGGATGGAGTGGAGGATGAAAAAAAAATTACTGATTAAACTTGACAATTGTTGTGTGCAAAGTCTTTGAGTAAAATGTCAACAACTGTTTGACTAGTGCCGTCTGTGTAATGATAGTGCGTTGATACTATTGACGTTCTTCGCCCCCACCCTCCGCCCAAGTGTAAAAAAAAAAAACAACTATAACAAAACATTAGTAAATAAGTTTATCAGCAGAACAAAGGTATCGAAAGTTGTTAAGAAAAGAGAAGAACGCTAAAATTAATTTTGTTAATCAAGGTGTTGCAGTAATGGACATTAAACATCATTCAATATATTTTATACTTGGTTTTAGGTAGGGCAATGCGTTTTGCATGTGGGTGTTGAGCAAAAAAAAAAAAGTGTTAGGAAGAAGGCAGGCTCGAACTCGTACCTTGAAGGAAGAAAAGAACGGGAAAAAACGTGGCGTCTTTGCCTTTAAGACTACCGTCAAACCGGAAGTAACTTAGGTTTTAATTAAGGCTAGACAATCGAAAAGAGAGGATAACTTTTGAAAATATCGGCGAAAAAAGCGACCCCACAATGTAGAAAAGTGTACAGTTGAGGGTGAAAAAATTAATGTTTCCAGCCAATTTTTCGGTATTGGTCGCCTGAAGAGGCGAGCTTCAAACGATACTGATCTTGTGAAAATCCGTCCCCTCTGTCGAAAGTTTTAGGCAGACATGCAAACATACATACATTAATCTATTGGTAACTAAAAATTTTCGACCCAACAAAGCTTGTCCTACCTGTGAATACCCTTTATGTAAAATTTCAAATGTTTAGACCAGAAATTGCCTGACTAAGTTCGTAGAGACCGCAGAGGTCATTTTTTTTATTTGACCTCTATTATGACCCCTTAACATTTATTTTTTGGCTCAAATCAAGTTATTAAGTTAGATCCATGCCCAAAGAACCTATATCTTAAATTTCAATTGTTTATACTATAAATTGGCGGAGGAGTTTGATAGAGGTCTAAAAGGTGAAATCGTTGAACTTTGACCCCTTAAGAGCGAAATTTCTGTCCGGAAACGAATTACAAGATTTTCCCAAATCTCAGTACCCTGTATATCAAATTTCGCGTCTGTAGACTGAAAATTGACAGAGTTATTGCGTAGGGAAATGTACACAGACAGACAGACAGACAGACAGACAGACACAGTCACCCCCCCACACACACATACACACACACACCAACACTTTCACTTTAATAGATATATATATATATAGATAGCTAGATAGATTATAATATATATATATATATATATATTTCATATATATTAGTATGATTAGTAACTGTATTGTATAGCATCATTTTGTTATGGAAGTAGTATTTTCCACTTGAGAGACATGAATGTTACTACTGCCCTGTTTTTAAATATCCGAAACAGCTACATGGTAGGCAGTTGATGATCAACGTTTACTATTTAACAATTATAGTACAGGATTTTTTCTTTTGTTTTTATCCTTATATAGTTGAATTCTGTTTTGTAATTGTAGACTTTTTAGAAGTCAGCTTATGCAAGTGCCAAGTACACGATTGGTTAAATTTATTTATTAATTGTATTCCCGGGAATTTTAAATGCATTCTTTTTTTTATTTTTACATTTTTTTTACTCCAAGCTTTTTTTAGAATATATATATATATATATATATATATATATATATATATATATATATATATATATATATACGTGTATATGTATAAGTGTATATGTACATATATATATATATACGTATATATATGTATATATGTATGTATATATATGTATATACTTTCATATATATATATATGTATATATAGGTATATACGTGTATATGTATAGAGTATTTGTATATTTACACATATGTATATATATATATGTATGTAGGCATTTTCTTTCATATATATATATATATATATATATATATATATATATATATATATATACATGAAAGAATATTAAGGCAATTATAGTATATAGTTTTAAACGTCCAAGTAGCGCCATTATGTACAGCTAAATGTACATTTGTTTTGTCTAATCATCGCTTTTCTAGCAAAACATCAAACAGGGAAATAGTTTTTCAGACAATATAGATAATTTTTGTAGACCTACGCTTAATGCTTGAATTCAGAGACAAATTAAAAAGCCCAAAATCGATATTTAAGTCCATTTACTCACCCTAAATGCGGGGTCGGAAGTGACAGCCTCCCCGGTATTAAAAGGCGCACATTTCAAAGCCAAGGGTGAAATAAGAACAAAATATGAAAAGAAAGGAAGGGATTGAAACAAGTGAAAGAAAAAAAAAAGAAAAAAAAATAAGAAGCAAAACCGAAAGAAATTAAAAAAAAAATTAATGAATAGTAAAAATAGAAATACAAATTGTTATTCGTTTTGTGGATATCGTCTCAGACGAAGCATGAAGCCACCTAATGTAAGGAGCTAGAACAAAAATTCAAGTTCTCAGTACTATTGTAGGGAAAATATATATTGTTTTATCACCGTTTTATCGGCTTAGTTAAACATGTTTCGATTACCGAATCGCGTTAACAATCCGACAATTTCGGTAGAATTTGCAGAAATAATTTATTTCTGTAAAAGAAAAAGATAAAGTAATATATACATATAGTGCTGGCAAAAAGAAAGTCTGAACTTGTATTTCTTTTTCAAAAACTGCAAAATTAAGCTAAATTTTATGTAACGTTTTAAAGAACCTCTACCTCATTTGATTTACTTTTTATTTCTCTATAATTTTACCTGTTCACATTTGACTTTTAAATGAAATATTCTTGTGTTCACATCAATTAAAAAAAATAACTTAAAATTTAGGAGGCAAAATAAAGTCCGCAGCAACAAATTCGCTTAAAACCAGCTAAAATTATCGCCCCTAATCAGTTTAAAATATCCACCACAAGGTAACAAAATATCTCTAATCATAATTGTTGTTGTTCCAGCTTATACAACGTAACATTTAGGCCATATGCCACGACTTTCTCTTAGTGATCGTCAGGAACTCATTATTATCAACATTTCTGGTTAATCCAATCGAGAAATCGGTCGCAGATTGAAATGTGATGGGAAAATGGTATGAAAGACTGTGCAAAAGCATCAATCACCGGCAGTGTTCGTGATGCCCTTAAATCTGGTCGTACTAGAGTTACTTCTAACAGGGAAGACAATGCTATCAAGATCTACAGCCTTAGAAACAGATTTGAAACGGATCCCTCAATCCAACAACAGTGCGATCTTGTTAAAAAAGTGGTCTCTTTCTACTGTCAAGAACAGATTAAACGAACTTAATCTGCGAGGATATGTGGCAAGGCGCAAGCCAATGATTTCTGTAAAGCGCCATAAGGACTTCGTCAGATGCAATGAAGATCATGACTCATTATATAGGCCAAAAGTGCCTTTTAGCGACGGAAGCAAGTTCAATAGTCTAGGAAGTGATGGTAGGCAGTACGTCCGTCGGAGGAAAGACAAAGAATTTAATCCTAGGTACTCAGTTTCAACGTTGCAAGGTGGTGGAGGTTATTTTGGTGTGGGGCATTATTAGTACTTATGGTCCGGGGCCTATAGTGCGCTTGCAAGCTTGAATTAATTCGATCAAGTACATTAATATGTTGACTAAGCATTTTTTATCCTACTTTAGTCGGAATTTTGATGATAATTCCATCTTCATGCAGGTTAATGCTCTAATTCACACAGCTGAAAATGTAAATGAGCTTCCGGAAGAGCATTATATTCCGTGTTTGGATTGGCCTGCACAATCTCCAGACCTCAATTCTATCGAAAACGTATGTCATTACATCAAGCAACAGGTACGCAATGATACAATTTCAAATTTGGAAGAACTTGGGACAAAAATTAAAGAAAAGTGGGATGCTCTTTCCCCCGTAGTATTGCTGCAGGGTTATTCAAGTAATTCCCAACAGATTGCAGGCTGTCAAATTGCAGACGGGCTATGCTACTAAATATAAACTAGTTCATTGTTTTCCTGTTGTATGTGTGTGCATTAATGTTCTAAAGTTACATTTTAATAACAATTTTCCATTGTGCGGACTTTCTTTTTGCCTCCTCAAGTTGAAGTTATTTTTTAAAATTGACGTGAGCACAAGAATATTTCAATTAAAAGTCAAATATGAACAGGAAAAATTATAGTAGAATAAAAGGTGAATCAAATGAGGTATAGTTTGTTTAAACAGTTACATTTAATTTTAGCTTAAATTTGCAGTTTTGGAAAGAAAATTGCAAGTGCAGACATTCTTTTTGGCTATATATATATATATATATATATATATATATATATATATATATATATTTTACACGGTGGTCACTCCTTATCAAGGCCCGGAAGCCACTCAGGGATAAGGGTTATTGCAAGTACAGTACGTTAGTGTGGAGATTTGATGAAGTGTTTACTTAAGGGGGAGGTTCATTAGGAATTTGTTAACGTTGGACTTGAAGAAATCCAAGTTGTAGTCAGGTGGGACGCAGGCAGACGGAACAGAGTTTCACGGGCGTGCAGTTCTAAGAAAGAAGCTTTTTTCTTGGAACCCACGTTTTGATTTAGGTACAGATAAAGAGCAGGGGAAATTTTTCACAGTGGATTCAGCTAGACGGGTGTTTTTCGTGAAAGATTGGCGAGGGGGGACCAGAGATTGGAGTTCAGTTATATATATATATATATATATATATATATATATATTAAGTGTCGGATTATGAAGGTGGTTAGTGTGCGATAGGTTAATTCAATTTTTTATTAATTACTTTCTTTATTTTTATTTTTATATTTTTCTTACTCAACCCTCCTTCAGCATATATATATATACATGTATGTGTGTGTGTGTGTGTATATATGTGTGTATATATATATGTATAATATGTATATATATATGTGTGTGTATGTGTGTATATATATATGTATATGTATATATATGTGTGTGTGTATGTTTGTACATATATATGTATAATATGTATATATATATGTATATGTATATATATATTTGCATATGTATATATATGCATATATATGTATATATATATGATATATACGTATATATATGTATTTATATATGTATGTATATATATATGTATATATATGTATATCTATATGTATATATATATGTATATATGTGTATATCTATAAGTATATATATATGTATATATGTATATATGTGTATATATATATATGTATATATACATTCATATATGTACATATATGTGTGTGTGTGTGTGTGTGTGCGAACGACGTGCATGCGTGGTTTCTTCATTACTTCCTTTTATTTGCTTGTGAAACAGTCTCGTCATTTAACCGATTATTACGAATAGAAGAGACGAGACCCGTTTCGCCATTAATATTTTTTTTCTTTCTGCGAACCATCACGCGAAACAAATTCGCGCCTTTTTTTTTCTTTTTCTTTTCTTCTCCTTTTTTTTAAAAATTTATTAAATAGTGCCCGGATGAAAAGTCAAAACAAATTACACCCAAATCGAGTTGAGTCATTCGTACAGCCTACCCCCACCCTCTATAATCCTCTTTCCCCCCCTTCCCCTAAGCATTATTTTTGGATTTTAATTTTATTTTCCTTTTGCCCCTCTGCTTCAAATTATTTACCTCTTGCTCCTTTTAGTCCGCCTACTTCTACTCTTCATCATTATCATTTCTCTTCCCCCCCTCCCCCGCTTATCCTATTATTTTTCTTTACTTATTATTATTATCATTATTATTATTAGTAGTAGTAGTATTAGTAGTAGTATTATTACTACTACTACTACTAATAATAATAATAATAATGATGATAATAATAATAATGATAATAATAGTAATGATAATAATAAGGGTAATAATAATGATAATAATAATGATAATTATATAAATGATAATAATAATAATAATAATAATAATAATAATAATAATAATAATAACAACAAATCGAAGAAGGAACCGTGAATGAAATCAGTAAGGAAACCCTAAAGAAAACCATAGGAAAAACGGCAAACTGGAGAGCACCAGGGCACGACGGGATACATGCATACTGGTTCAAAAAATTCACAACCTTACACGAAAGCTTATCCCAAAACCTGAGAAGTTGTATACAGGAAGCAAACGTGCCAGACAGGATGACAAAGGGTAGAACCACACTGCTACCGAAGGACGCGGAGAAATGAACCGCCCCCAGCAATTATAGGCCAATCACGTGCTTACCAACTATGTGGAAGATACTGACAGCACAACTGAGGGAACAAATCTACCACTCACTGAATAACTTTGGACTCATCCTCGAGGAACAGAAAGGATGCCAAAAAAGGGAAAGAGGAACACATGATCTGCTATATGTTGATCAAAAGATCCTAAAGGAGGTAAAAAGGAAGAGGAATAATGTAGCCATGACATGGATCGACTACAAAAAAGCGTACGACAGGATCCCCCAAGCATGGATAATAGTATGCCTAAAAATGTATAAAATACCAAGCGGGATCACAAATGTAATAGAAAATACAATGAAAACATAAAGACTGAAACTGACAGAAAAGGGACAACACATAACAGAAATTAACATACAAGTAGACATCTTCCTAGGAGACTCATTATCACCATTACTGTTCATCATAGCCATGATGTCCTTGAATAGTATTCTGAGAAAGCTAAGCCGGATACAAGTTCTCCAATACAGAAGAGAAAATGAACCACCTGATGTACATGGACGATCTGAAACTTTTTGCAAGGACCGAAAAATGAGCTAGAGACACTAATTAAAACTATAAGGATCTTCAGCCAAGATATCCAAATGGAATTTGGAATGGAAAAGTGCGCAATACTAGTTATAAAAAAGAGAAAACTGGAAACGACAGAAGGTATGGAACTACCCAACCAAACAGAAATGAGGACACTAGGAGAACAAGACGACTATAAATACTTGGAAATTCTGGAAGTGGACACCATCAGAGCAACAGAAATGAAAGAGAAAATTGGAAAGGAATACCTCAGGACAACAAGAAAACTCCTGGAAACTAAATTATATAGCAGAAACTTAATAAAAGGTATAAATACATGGGCAGTGTCATTAGTGAGATACTCTGGACCGTGTATCGGGTGGACAAAAGAAGAACTGAGACAGCTCGACCAGAAAACCAGGAAACTCATGACCACGCATAATGCACTACGCCCAAAGGACGATGTTTACAGACTCTACATGAAAAGGAAAGACGGCGGGAGAGGACTGATCTGTATAGAAGACTGTGTGAAGGACACAAAAAAAGAACTAGAAAAATACATAATGCAAAACACTTAAATGATAATTATGACAGCGAGAGATTCGGAGAAAACCAACAAAAAAGGAAACAGAGAAACAAATGACAAAAAGAGAAAAGAGAAATGGGAAGAGAAACAACTCCACGGAAGATTCACAAGAATGACAAAAGATGAGAATAACGAAAACACCTGGACATGGATGCGAAAAGGACATATAAACCGAGAAACTGAATCGCTAATAACTGCAGCACAAGATAACTTGATAAGAACCAACCATATCAAAGCAAGGATCGATAAAACACAAGAAAACAGCAAATGCAGACTCTGTGGACCAAGAGACGAAACGATAAACCATATAGTAAGTGAATGCAGCAAACTGGCCCAAGTGGGGAGGGATGCACCTGGAATTGTGCAAACGGCTGCATTTTGAGCGTACAGATAAACGGTACAAGCATAAACCCGCAACAGCACTCGAAAACGAGAACCACAAAATCCTATTGGACATGGACATACAGACGGACACACCCATCCAAGCAAGAAGACCAGATGTCGTAATAATTAACAAGAAAGAAAAATCCTGTCAAATCGTAGACTTTGTTGTCCCAATTGACCACAGGGTGAGCATGAAAGAAAAGGAGAAACAAAGCAAATACACAGAACTAGCCAGAGAGTTAAAAGGGATTTGGATGATGAAGAAAATCAAAATAGTACCGATAATAGTAGGAGTACTAGGAACTTCCGAAAAACATGGAAAAAAGAATGGCAGAAATTGGAATCAGCGGAATGGCTGCAAAAATACAACGCCTAACGATAAGGAAAACGGCTGAAATATTAAGGCAAACCATTGAA
>NC_136521.1:54494753-54502253 GCF_053919585.1 Euprymna scolopes | reverse complement strand
TGCATATATCCCAAAGAAGTTTCATATTGTCGTTTTCCTGAATCACTTCTGGTTTATGCTCATACCACTTCTCATTGTGGTCTAATCCGTAGAGTTTGTATATATTCCAGTGTCGGACCTGAGCGACTTTGTCGTGTCTCCATTTTTGTATATTGGTATTGAGCTAGCATATGGCATTCTCATACAATATGCACTAATGTTTCTTCCCTTTCATTACATAGTCTGCACGTCGGCGATTCTGTAGTTTGTTCGATGGACCTAGTGCGAGCGGCTTGTTCCTCGGCGGACATTAATGTGCTTTCAGTAGAGCTTTTAAGATCTCCCCAGACCAACAAATCTAAGCTGTTGTTATCTCTAAATGCAGTATCCTGTGTAGTTTTTCCCAAATAAGTTTCCCTCCTTTCTTGTAATCTCTGACTGTTCTTCGTCCAAGCCTTATTATGTTTTCTCTTCTCATTTCATGTAGAAGAATTTCATGGCTGTCAGAAATATATTCAGTTAGATTTTCTTCTGTATCTACAATATATTTATTATTATTATTATTATTATTATTATTATTATTATTATTGTTGTTGTTGTTGTTGTTGTTGTTAATGTCATCATCATCATCATCATCATCATCATCATCATCATCATCATCATCATCTCAACATCTATATAAAAGGCAAGTTATCTGTGTGCGTGGACTCCAAAACAGCTGGCCATGTCGGTGGGGCATTAGAATACACCGACTGCCTCCCTGCAGAGGGTAAAAGTCCCTCAATGGGGGTCCTGGATATGACTTTAAACTATATCCAGTGGTGAGGCCCCAGCTTGCGGGCTTTGGGGAGTGTGGAGTCACCCTTCAATTACCATTGCTCCCAGGCCCACTCTGACCCGGAGTGGTAGTACCTGTTAGGGTTCCAACTATGGGTTAAATAGAAACCGACTTGAAAACAACAAATATATTCTATTGAAAATGTTTTCTCCAAAATCTTTGGATTCGGCATTAAATAACCCGAAAAGGGTTGATATGCCGTAAAATAAAAACAACCAACCAACCAACCAAAACAGCTAGGCCGAATGTTATGAACTCCCACACAAATGTATTTTGTTCCTTAAAGTCTTTTATAAGGTGCTGTATCGGAATGCTCCCAGTAAGTTTCGAGAATCGATAATCGAAAAATCTGATTACAGCAAGAACAGTCCGATTTTAACGAAAGTTAACACCATTATATAACCTAACATCACATGTGCATTTGATAATTTTAATTAGTGTACAAGCATATAAAATTAACGGAAAGTCCTTTTGGTAAGACAGGGACGCCTTTTAAAGGATTGTTTCTGTTTCAAGCGCAAGTAAACCGTGATACTTGACTATTGCATTTTAAAACTCAACACTAGGAAGCAGTTTCGCGTTGGAAAAAAAAACACTGGTTACTCAGAAGCTCTATTTGGAGACCCCAAACACACATGTAAAAAAGAAATACTATATTTGACTTTTTAACAGCTCATGAATGAGCACACAACGTTACTATTGTAACAGAGCACGTATGGATGCGTATGAAAATAACAGTAGCGGAATGATAACTGGCTAGCGGGAAATTATCAGCGGCAGTTGTTAAAGCACGTTTGAAAATTAACAAATGTGCGCGAGCCTCCGCTATAAAAAAAAGGAAAAAAAAAGAGAGAAATATACACAACGTTCCCGGGAAGAGAAGGAAAGTGCGCGTGACCAGGGAGGATGGACGTGTAAATACGATGGCGAGAAAGTGTTGGCAAGCGCCAGCGCCAGTTGGCGAAGGGAAAGAGACTTTTAAAAAGCACCTGTGTGCGAACGGACTTTAAAAATATAACGAAATGCGTTGTTTTGGAAGAAAAAGGAATAAATACATTTAATTTACACTTAAAAAAAAAAAATGGTGAGTCAGATATTTATTTATTTTGTTTGTTCCTTTGCGGTGGTGCCTGGTCAGAGAGGTTTAGATTGTAGCGACACGGTAAAAAAAAAAAAATGGCGGTCATGAAACGCTAAAGTACTACCCCTCAAAGGAGATGGTGATGCCTGGGAACATGGCCTTCCTATAACTAAGTAAAAATCTGGTGCATGTCTGTGTAAGTAACGGGAAACCATAACAGTAAAAGGTCAGTTTAAAATTAAAATGGCACTGAAATAGAAAAGGCGGAGACGGCTCTGCCGAAAATAAAAGATGAGAAGAGTCAAGCGCAAAGCAAGTGCTGCGGGTCCTAATGGAATTGGGCGTACAGCGTGACGCGAACAAAAGGAGTAGGAAATTAGTTACGTAAATAAACTGGGGGCGGACGATGGTCGAAAAACAGAAAGACGGAAAGAACTTTTTTGCTGTTGTCGTTCAATGAGAATGAGCACGCAGAATAAAACGAAAACTTGTAGGCAAATGATTGCAACAGAAAACATGAAATGGAGAAAGTGACTAAAAAAAACAAAAAAACAAAAAACAAAAAAAAAAACAGGAAGAATTCAAGCAGAAAATAATGTGCCCTAAAGTTAGAAAAATAATTATATCAGAATTGTCTATGCCGACGGGGAAACGGTGAGACGCAGACATACTACAAATGCAAACACTCGCACATATAAACATGCTCTTATATATATATATATATATATATATATATATATATATATATATATATATATATATATATATAATTATTTTTTTACTATGCGTACATATTTATTTTAATCAATATCTATCTATAACTCTCTCTTTCTTTCTCTCTCCCTTCTCTCTCCCTTCTCTCTCTCTCTCTCTCTCTGTATATATATATATATATATATATATATATATATATATATATATATTAGTGGCCTAGTAAGGCCACAAGAGAGACAATCGAAGCAGCAAAACTGAAGCTACCTTCCAGAACACTATAGATACAAATGAAGGCAAATTTGAACATATTTTATTGGTTTGAAAATATAGGTTCTTTTTTACCAATCGTCATAAAAGTTTAACCATAGAATAGTATTATATTCTTCAAAAGGCCTGCCAATTTTCATGTAGTTTTGTCCCATAGAAGATATGAGCATTACAATATTCAATTTGGCTACGAGTATAGATATATCCATATATAGAGAGACATAGATATACCACTTTTTTTTTTGCAATTTTATAAGTTCGAAATCTCAGCGACTATTGATCAGAATTTGCCAAATGAAGGCTCGTTGCAAATCTAATGACCTGATTTGTATAGTGGGCTATATGACATTTGCCCTTAAGTCGCATATTAAGGGCATCATCCATCCCCGTAGACTATGTTTGCACTTTTTACGGCCATAAAATGTTTCATTTGTATGTAAGCATAATCACGTTAGACATATCGGTTTCCGTCAGATCACCGAAGTAAAGCAACGATGAGCCTGGTTAGTACAGGATGGGTGACCATTTGGGACTTGCAAGTGCTGTATGTACTTTCCGCTTATCTCGGCATTGTTTCTAGTCGTCTTGGGTTCTCCTTGCCACTGGACTCAAGCAGTGTCGATTGAGGAGAGGTGTGGCTGGGGATTGCCCAACCCTCACCACACAATTACACGCGCAGCTTCCCTTACAGGGGATATCCTTTGTCTTTTGAGACTGAACGGAGGCATCGATTCATCGAAAATATACTAATCATAGTCATTTGTTTTCCTAGTTTTGCATATAAATTGCAAAATATCTGATATCCCCCCCCCAATCTCTGGCCTTGGTGGAGGGGGAGACTAAAACTTGCAGCCATAGTTTCCAATGATCTGAAATAAAAGCAAGGGGAGACTTGATTCCAAATATTTCTCATATGTTATATCTCACCTCTTTGGTTTTCATACGTGGAGTAAATTCCACAGTGTATACGGATTATTTGATACTGGAGATCATACCCTATTTCCAAAAGAGGAGAGATATAACATATAGGAAATATTTGGAATCAAGACTCCTTTTACTGTTATTTCAGATCATTTGAAACTGGAGCAGCAAGTTTTTGTTCTCCCCACCTCATAAAGGATATATATATATATATATATATATATATATATATATATATATATATATATATATATATATATATTTATATATATACACGCAGTGCCTGAAATAAACTTCCAGATATTGTATGTGGAGACTTCAATGTTCACAACGTGGAATGGTTGACGCACTCAAACAAGACCGATGGAGGGGAGGTTCTGTCATGATTTCTCCATTGTTTATGACCTTACTAAGATTGTTCACGAACCCACCCGTGTGCCCGACAATGATGGCCAGTATACGAGTCTACTTGACCTTTTTCTCACAACTTGCCCTGAATTATGTTTAGTTTCTGTTCTGTCTCCTCTTGGATCTTCCGACCACTCTGTTGTATCAATTAAGATAAAAATGAAATGTAATAAGTCCCCAGACGTACCTCTCCATCGTACAATATATCGATACACTATGGCTGACTGGGATAGCTTCGTACATTTATATCGGATCTACCTCTGTGTTCCATGTTTAAAAAGGATGTGTCCTCTATTGTATCAGACCTGTCGGAATGGTTACTTAAGTATAGACCGTTTCATATCCTAGAAAAAGTTCCAACAAAAACCTAACAGCCAGCCGTGGTTCTCTCCAGATTGTGCTGCTGCCATTGCTCACAAAAATCACTTTTTCCACTGCTTCCAACGTAATAGATGTATGGAAACTTCAGCCGCTTTCAGGACTGCCAGCAACCATTGTAAGAAAGTAATAAAGAACGCAAATAGCAAACAGAATCCTGAACAGAACAATGAACCTGAGGTAATCTCATCAGCATCAGACAAAGCCAAACTTTTTGCCAAGAACTTTGCAGCTTATTCTACCCTTTGCAACCAAGGCCGCTAACCTTGAATAGTTCCTCCTTTTTTAGAAAACACGCTATGTGATATACATATATCTGTACGTGATGTTGCCAAGCTAATCAAAAATATTGATTCCAGTGAAGCACCCGGCCCTGACGATATTCCAATTATAGTACTCAAAAAACTTCAACCAGAACTAGCGCCCATACTTACAAAACTGGTTAAACGTTGTCTTAAGGAGCATTGCTTCCCATCACCCTGGAAAATCTCATCATTATGCCCTGTATTAAAGGATTCAGGTGATCGCTCATCTCCCTCTCAGTAGGCCAATAAGTCTCCGGTGCATCGTGAGTAAGTTGCTGGAATCTGTGTTAAATAGAGAAGTAATCAACCATCTTAGCAAAAATAACCATCTTAGTGACGCACAAAATGGTTTCCGTTCTGCTAGATCTACAACAGATGTGCTTACAGTTATATCTCATAGGATTAGCGAATCTCTCGAGGGAGACAACCTTTCTAGGGCAATTGCTCTTGACATATCTAAGGCCTTTGATAGGGTATGGCATGAAGGTTTACT
This sequence comes from Euprymna scolopes, assembly GCF_053919585.1. Classification (NCBI taxonomy): domain Eukaryota; kingdom Metazoa; phylum Mollusca; class Cephalopoda; order Sepiida; family Sepiolidae; genus Euprymna; species Euprymna scolopes. The sequence goes on along the minus strand of NC_136521.1, from coordinate 54,496,869 downwards.
TCACAAGATCTCTAGCTCTGGTAAAGCTGGAAATGTCTTCTCAGTTATTAAATCACTTCTTTCTGACAGGTTCATAAGAGTAATAGTTGATGGGTAAAAATCAGAAGCTCGTAGTATTAATGCTGGAGTCCCTCAGGGGTCCATCCTGGGTCCAACCCTTTTCCTGATCTACATTAATGATCTTCCAAATCACATCCTTAAATCATGTGTAGACATTTATGCTGATGATACTACCATCTATGGTAGCACATCTAAGTCAGTAAACGGCCAAGTTCTCTCCGATTCTCTCTTCTCTGATCTTGAGCACATGGTGCAATGGGGAAAGGAGTGGTTGATTACTTTTAATGTATGTAAAACCAAGCTTCTCTCTTTACATCATGAACGTTCTGATCCGCATCTGTCATCTGTTGAAATGAATGACTCTCGTCTTGAGGAGGCCTCAAGTTTTGACAATCTGTGGTTCTCCCTCGCCAAACTTTCTCAAGAAACACTCGTCTAGCTGAAAACACTATCAATAATTCCCCCACTCGCTATCTGTGCCTAAACCTAAACGTAGATTCCATGAACAAAGCTTCTTTCTTAGAACTACACGCCTGTTGAATTGTCTTTCGTTTTCCTGCTTTCCAACTTGCTACAATATGGTTGTCTTCAAGTCTAACGTAAACAAGTTCTTGATGAGCCGTCCCACTTGTTAACAAATTTACCGAATTTCTATTTACTAACGATTACTATATTGTCCAATTTCTAGTGTACACTCTTTAACCCTTATCCACGAGTGGCATCTTGGCCTTGATAAGTGGTGATGCCTATGTAACAAAAAAGCAACAAAAAAACCCCAGCCTCTTTCATCTTCTCAATTCTCTCATAATCGCAGCCTCTGAGGTTCTCCTTGAGCTTAGGCAATAACCAAAATTTTTTTCAATTTTTACCTTTTTAGCAACTATTTTTTAGAATGAAAACCAATTAAAAGGTTTTTCACATGCCCCTATATAAAAATGTAAAGTTTATAGATCAAACGTCGTTGAGTAGATAGGTTAAGAGTTGTCCTACACCACGCACACACGCACACGTATTCTCACGTAATATATATATATGCATATATATATATATATATATACGTAATATATATATATATATATATATATATATATATATATATATATATATATATATATATATATACTAGCATGGGTGCCCGGCGTTACCCGGGTATTTGGAGGTGTATGTTCAGCAAGAAAAAAAAAGCGGTCAAATTTTTTAACTTTGACCCCTATTATGACCTCTTAAAACTTATTGTATTGGGCTCAAATCAAATTATTAAGTTAGATCCATGTCCAAGGAACCTATATTTAAAATTTCAAGTGTTTATACCCAGAATTGTCGAAGGAGTTTGGTAGAGTTCTCAAAGATCAAATCGTTGAAAGCCTGTATATCAAATTTCGAGTGTAGACTGAAAATTGACAGAGTTATTGCGTAGGGAAATGTACACAGACATACACACAGAGACACGTTCACTTTTATAGATATACTAGCATGGGCGCCCGGCGTTGTCCGGGTGTTTGGATGTGTATGTTGAGCAAAAAAAAAAAAGTGGTAGTAAGAAGGCAGGCTCGAACCCGTACCGCAAAGGAGGAAAAGAACGGGGTAAAACCTAATGTTTTTGCTGTTACGACCACCGCCAAACCGGAGGCGATCTTTTTTAAAATTAAGGCTAGACAATCTAGACAAGAGAGGATAACTTTCAAACATATCGGCGAAAAAAAGTGACCCCCCCCCCCGGTAGAAATGTGCCTAATTTAAGGGGAAGATATTAATGTTTTTAGCCAATTTTTCGATATTTGTCGTATAAAAGATGGAAATTTAAAACGATACTGATCTTGGTAAAAACCACCGCCTCTATTGAAAGTTTAAGCCATACATGCAAACAGATATACATACATGCATTTATATATTGGTAACTAAAAATTTTCGACCCAAACTGATGAAAAAGCTTGCCCTATCTCTGAATACACTTTATGTAAAATTTCAAATATTTAGACCAGAAATTGTCTGAGTAATTCTGAAGAGACCTCAGAGGTCAATTTTTAAAAAAACTTTGACCCCTATTATGACCTTT
>NC_136521.1:54484753-54492253 GCF_053919585.1 Euprymna scolopes | reverse complement strand
TGTTCAACTGTCGTTTTTATACAACTTGGCGAAAATCATACTCCAGTTCTTCGATTGCACAGTTCAGGTGCATCGGGAGCATCACTAACAAGACAAAATCTTGATTCTATCTAACCGGTACATATTCCTGAACCAGTCTGTAGCTTTCTTGCCATAACACAAGAAAAATCCCTTTTTATCATTGATGTTCTTCTTAGATAAAAATGGCTTCTTTGGACACCTTTTAGGTGAAAATCCTATTTCTTTCATTCGTCTAGATATTGTATATCAAGAAAGAGAATTTCCAGTCCCTGTTTTAATTCTTTGCTATGGTCAACATGTTTTTTTTTTCGATCCTTCAAAACAGTTAATTTAAGATCGTGGTCATCCTTCATAGTGAATGCTCTAGGGAGACCAGATCTAGATTTCCCTTTTACCAAGCGTTAAAATTCGAATCTTTGACCAATTCGCTTCACTGCAGAAAGAGATATTTTCACATTTTCTTTTCTTAAAATATCAAAAATCTGCTTGTAAACCATTTTGGACTGCCATTCGTTTTTTTATATCCTCGCTAAGATGCGGTCTTACCATTTTTAGGATTAATTTTTCCATTTATTATTATATTCTATAATGATAATGATCTGCAAAATAAAAATTTTCAGTTGAAATTAACAAAAATTAATGGAAACGTATTGAAAAATCGATTTTTATCATTTTTTTTGCTCATGAGTGTATATATATATTTCCTTTTGACGGATTGGTTGTTGCTATTTCTTCTGATAATTTCAGTGCAAACTAGATTCACCGATATATAATAACTAAGTGATTGATCTTACGCTACGAAACAGCTACTGTCAAGAACTGTAAATGTCAACTGAATTAAAGGAATAGATTATAAGATTGTTAACAGCATGAACTTTGGAATAAAGTCTTTTGTTATTTATTCATTAAAATGCTCTGCAAATACATTGAGTTTCTTAAATAAGGATTGGCATATATTATAATGAAATAAAATATATTTCCACACACACACACAAACACACACACACACACACACACACACACACACACACACACATACACACACACACACACACACACACACATATATATATACATATATTAGGTTTGATCTCACTACTATTTATTAGGTTTAATATAATAATCGATAGAGAATAGTTTCTATGATAATAAATACGTAATCAGCATAAATTAAAATATCATATTTAAGCGTATTTTACGATCAAACAAGTCACTGTTTCCGTCTATTTTAATAACCGGTTTTTGATTCATATGTTGTTTTATGATTATACAATTTTTTAATACACGTAAATATTTAGGGTTTGAATTCTAATTTGGTTTTCTTTTCATTTACAGGTAAGTGTTTTTCATAAAATGTTGTTTTCTCAATAATGGAAGAAAACATCATCTCAAAGAGCTCAAAACGGTACGTGTCCTTTTTTTTTAATTCTTTATGTTTTTATTTTGGTTTTTATCCCAATGAGTAGCCATTTACTCTCGCAAACAGCGGATAATGGTTAATGCGATTCTATATACAAACTGATGCCTACAAGAGCCATAACAGCCCACCAACCGGTAGTCTAGAACTGAAGTTTCGCCTTTATTTGAGCTCATCAGTTAGACATATCCGAACCAGGGATTCGAAACCCGAGCCTCTTGCATGAGAGGAAAGCACTCTGTCAACTGAGCGCACAAGAAAGTGTATTAACTTACACAGATCGAACAAACCGATCGGTCATCCAACCAATGTCTCACAATTGGGAATTTTCAATATATATATATATATATATATATATATATATATATATATATATATATATATATATATATATATATATACGAATAACAGTATATTACATTCCAAGATCCAAGTATTTATTTTTCACGCACAGTAGTTTCTCAATCATATTACATTTGGGATACATTTTTTTACAGATCAGTTTCGTTATGCCGACACAAACGGTTATTATTATGTCAATATCGTCTCTTTTCGTGTATATATACTGTTGAGAAAAATTAAAAAAGAAAGAAAGAAGTTCATGGAAGACTCAACATCGTGTGTTTGTTTCGGCAATCATCTTATATATATATATATATATATATATATATATATATATATATATATATATATATATATATATATATATATATACCTGAATAAGAATATCCGATCTTGCCGATCGTAAAATACACTTAAATATATTTAAAATTTATAGATTTATAAAGTAAAAAAATAATCGGAATCGTCTCATCATTAATATATATATATATATATATATATATATATATATATATATATATATATATATATGTGTGTGTGTGTGTGTGTGTGTGTGTGTGTATAGTAAGTTATGATAATATATATGGCAATTAAGCTACACAGAATTTTCCGCGTTTCATTCTCGTAAGAATTCGTCCGGCTTATGTATATATATTTTCGTAACTTACTACCTAGCCCTACCTATGTATTGAGCACTGTTAAAGTAAATACTGAAAAGTTACGCATCTTCGTATATCAATTTATGTCATTAATAAAGTAATCACACACATACTCCCCATATATATATATATATATATATATATATATATATATATATATATATATATATATATATATACACCAAAATTCATTTAAATTTATCTATTTATTCTTTTACTTTTCTACGAAACAAACCATTTTGAAAAATGTGTATTTTTTATAGTTATGCCTTCAGGGGTGCCTTAAGTATATTTGATCCGTAAAACATGTTCAGACTCAGTAAGAAAAAATAAACCTCAATTAATTAATGTAATTAAAGTGTTCAGCATTTAGCCTTAAGTATCATAATCAAGATATGATCAAATATGTCGAAGGCCCTTGGTTTCATGCAATTAAAATAGGGTTTCAATCGCATAAAAATTTGCAGATAGGCGAGTTCGTACATCCTTTGGGACTTCTTTATTAATGTTATTGGATAACTTAAAAGCCTCTCAAAAGTGAACACTTAATTAAAGATAATACATGTTAATTTTATAATTTCGATGTAAAGGTTTGTATATACTTTTATTTTATATCCTATAAAGAAGGTTTCTTTTTAGAGGCGGTGAACTTTAAATTAAAATTAATCATAGAAAAATATTTTTATTATACAAATATGTGGTTTATTTAAAAGATTACTTCTTTGCGTCTATATTTTAAATGCTATTTCAACCATATGGCCCTGTGGCTCACGTGTATATAACGTTATCGAGAGGACAAAGTTTCACGAAGTTTCCGTATTTAATTAGACCGTATTTCGGCAATACTGCGGCGACTGTTAGCTTCCAGATGCTCTAATGTACCTGGTTTGAAGCGAGACTGTACATATATGCCCCGAATCTAATCTAATTGAGTAAAATATTACGGAAATTTGACAGGTCTATTATGTAAAATTATTCGTATATCAAATTTTTCTCTGAGGAAATTGATTACATTGCGCGCTGTGCGGCATGTGAAAACACATGACGAATTGACAAACGAAGGTGAACCGCAAAATAACCGATAGTTGCCAAATCTGCATTTAAAGAAAATAGAGTTGTTAATTTAGAGATGTCCGCCTTTAAAGAAAAAAAAAACACTAATAGTTTGGACTTCATTCTCTAATTACAAAATCTTTTCGAAAAAATATTGACTTTTATATTTTTGCTGCCTAAACCTTTTGTTTTATTTCTTTTTTATTACTTTACCGCAGTGTCATATTCGTTACACACACACACACACACACACACACACACACAAACACACACATATATATATTCTATAATATAAAGCTGAATGTGTGTGTGTGTATGGTCACGAATAGGCTCCTATATGGTTGACTATTTTAAAAAACTGATTACATATAATGATAGAAGATGTATCGAGGCACAGGAATGGGTATGTTTGATCTTGCAGAACGGTGGTTCATTAAAATTGTGGGGTTTGCGTTCGCGCCTGGTCCACAAAGTATAGAAATAAAAAAAAATTTAAAAAAAAACATTTACAAGTGGTTTTGATATAGATGTACATCATAATACTTTGATAAGTATGTTTTAACTTAAATAACGATGGTATAATAAAATTGTGGGGTCTGCGTTCGCGCCTGGCCTCCATAGAATGGAAATAGGCACAAACTTTAATAAAGACTTTTCATATCTATCTGCGTAAGTATACTTTGATAATTATGTTTCAGTTTGAAGAAATATGGTATAATAAATTATGGGGTGTTCGTTCGCACCTGACCTCCATAGAATGGAAATATGTCACAAAGTGTAACAAGGTTTTTTAATATAGATCCACAGAATATTGTAATAAATGTTTCAGTGTGAACAGGTATGGTATAATAAATTATGGGGTTTATCTATTTTATTTTTACTTTCATCATATTTTGCTTTTGTTATGATACCCCCAAATTCGAAGCTATCTCTTTACAACCCTTCCTTTTCATAACCTATCATACTTTCATAAATCAGAGTCCATTTTCTGTAGTGCGTTTTTGAACCCAGTCAACGACGGGTACTTTTGCTACTATATATATATTTGTATGTATTAGCAGGCCGCCCAGTATTGCGCGGTCGTACAATATGCTTAAATATAATATTTTAATTAATGCAGCTTTTGTATTTATCATTTTATTATATTGGACCACGTATATAGTAATGATTTAAAAAGTTAAAAAAAGAAAAACAAAAAAAATGATTCGTGCGCCACCACCGAAAATCGAAACCAAAACAGTTAGCTTACGATTTATTTTTTCTTTGACGTTAATGCCTAAGCTATAAAAAGACATACTTATTGCGAGGCTCAAATTTAAAACATGAACCAATAGCTACTACGTTACGCATGAATATTCGTAATGCCGTCGTTCGACCTTCACCTGGCAAATTTCGTTTTTAATTTTCACACATTTGTTCAGATTTTTCCCGACTAAAATACAAATATAAAGTTTCGCATGGGTTTGAACACCCTATATATTAAGTTTCATGTATGTAGATCAAAAACTGATAGAGGAGCTTTGTAGGCAATTTTTCAAAACAAATATGAATACGCATACATAAATATATATAGAAAGAAGTTTGTGTTTACTATAAACTTTTTAGGAAAATACTCCGCAAGTATAAATCCTGTAGAATATCTGCATGAATATAATTACACGTAATAGTTAACTAAATATGATAATTAATCGAAAACGAATGTTTAAAAGAATATGCAAATGAGTAAGATATTTTTGTTTCCACGACCCATATATAACAAAGTTGATTTTTTCTTTTTAAACAAATAGAAAATGTCTTTAAAATGAATATAAACACACAAAATTATATATATATATATATATATATATATATATATATATATACACACACATATATATATCTGTGTGTATATATGTATATACACACACAGACATATATATATATATATACAACCCCCCACACACATATACATATATATAGTCCGACAATTCCAAAAATTAATTAATAATAAATAATAAACAATAAATATTTTTCAATCTCTCCCCTCCCGGCTAAATCACTTTAAACCCCATTTGCAACCCGTTATTTCCTCCTCCCACCACACCACGCCCACTAACATTAACTCTGCAACCTGTTGCCATGGTGATCCTTTAACTAAACTATTACTTATGCCGTTATAAATAAGAATAGCGTCTTTTAATTTTAAACCGTTATAAACTAGGAAAACGTATATAAGAATTAATATTTAATTGTAAACCCCCCTCTTATTAACTACGCTCCTGCTACTTTAAATTCCAACGTCCTCTCCCTTCCACTCCCTCTTCTTTTCTAACTTCCCTTCATATACGATTTTTCCATTCTTATTTGATATTATAACTTAATCCATCTATGAATTCTTACGATGCAAGTTGGATATTTCCTCTTCATTTTGAGGATTTCCCCCTAGCTGAAACAATATGTAAACTCATTCTGGACTCACAGTAATAAATTCCCTATATATATATATATATATATATATATATATATATATATATATATATATATATATATATGCATATATATATATATATGCCCGGTATTCAACGAAACGTTTAACTCTTTAAAGAATAAGGTAAATAAAAAGAAACTATATATATATAAAACATATATATACTCGAGATGAGATCTAGGCCTAAACCTATAAACAAGTAAGTCAAATACAATAATCATTGCGCCAACTTACCATGATCTTTAAAAAGTATTTTCAAACCTACTTGATAATTGCATAAGGAAGCTGTCACATGAACGGTTCGTTCATGCGCAGTCGTGAAACAGTCGAGAAGAAGCTGATAAAATTCCGATGACCCCCCCCAAGTATAAATTTTTCAAGTTTGACATCTTTAACAGTTCCTTTTTTTTTTCGGTTGAAAACCGATGAAGACGTTTTCCCTATGTCTGAATCTCCTATAAAATAAATTTCGAGTTTGTAGATCAGAAATTCGTTGAGTATATAAATTGAGAGTTGTTATCAATTTCTCACTCACACATACACCAATCCCTCCATTATAATTATATGGCGATTAAGCTACACTGAATACTCCGCGTTTCATCCAAAGCCTGAAGAGTCCTAGAGTGGATGAAACGCGGAATATTCAGTGTAGCTTAATCGCCATATATATTTTATAAATTACTATATATATATATATAAATATATTGATTGTTATATATGCATTGATTGTTATACATGCATTGATTGTTATATATGCATTGATTGTTATATATGCATTGATTGTTATATATGCATTGATTGTTATATATGCATTGATTGTTATACATGCATTGATTGTTATATATGCATTGATTGTTATATATGCATTGATTGTTATATATGCATTGATTGTTATATATGCATTGATTGTTATATATATATATAACTACTTAATTTACTCACATAAAATTAATATACGAAAGTATAGATTTATGCGTAAACTTTAAGTATTTACTTCAAAAGTGCTCAATACATAGGTAGAGCTAGTTAGTTATTTATAAAATATATATGGCGATTAAGCTACACTGAATACTCCGCGTTTCATCCAAAGCCTGAAGAGTCCTAGAGTGGATGAAACGCGGAATATTCAGTGTAGCTTAATCGCCATATATATTTTATAAATTACTATATATATATATTACGAGCTGCGGTGTTGTTTGGCTATGGAAATATATATATATATATATATATATATATATATATATATATATATATTTCTTTTATTATATTCCGTTCTTTTTATTGAGCACTATTTAACAACCTCGTTGTCTTCATTATATATATATATATATATATATATATATATATATATATATATATATATATATATATATATATATATATGGTCCTCCCTTGTAAAACTTCTGCAAAAGATACCAGTCTAGCAACAACCGTCAACAAGTTCCTTTTCTCTCCACCGGTGTTTAAAACTATAAAAAATTCCATTAGCAGAGTTTCTTTCCTATGATTATTTATCTATGCACAGTCATAGGCTGGTACTC